>NC_133621.1:7351161-7453661 GCF_048593235.1 Sminthopsis crassicaudata | reverse complement strand
GATGCTCCACTGCGTATGTATTACTCAGGGGAAGGGGAGAAACAGAGACAATGTAGCAGGAGCGGGACCAGGAGAAGCTAGGAAGCACTGTGGGGTGATAGAGAGGGACCTTCCTGAGGAGCTGAAGGATACAGAGTATTCTCTCGGGTCTCCGATTCCTCATTCAGATGTTTCCATCTAAGTACTCACTGATATGGAGAAACCAAGTGTTGTGGTTGTTTTAAACATCCATCCACTAAAGTTGGATCGCTACCCATTACCCAGAAGTCTGCCAAAGCCAGGGAGACTCTCTTAGACTTATAGTTTTAACTACCGCTCTCTGTTGTAATTTGAAGACCATGGCTCCAGAGAATTGCCTGATGTAGGGTTAGAAAATTTGTTGTGCTAGTTAACCCCTGATAGGGTTCTTCTCTAAAAGATATTTGGGGACCTCTACCTTAAAAACAGAAACAAAAACAAAACAAACAAACAAACACAGTTATATAAAGGCTATGGTGGAGAAATCCTACTCAAATCTTCCCTAATTGCCATGTAAATGGATTTCAAGATAAACCAAAGAAGGCAAAGCCATTCCTCCTGAGCCTCCCTGCCCTTATCTGGGTTCTTAGAGTGTTTATGTTCCAACAATTCAGGTTTTTCTGTTGTTGCCTGATCAGTGTAAAATTTTCTCCGTCTCTTTACATTTAGGTAAAATGGAGCATTGAGATATTTTTGATCTTGGGGAGACACTCAAATGCCAGTATAACACTTTGGGGGAAAACATTGTCTAATCATATATATATATATATATATATATATATATTTTTTTTTTTTTTTTTTTTTTTTTTGAGGCTGGAGTTAAGTGACTTGCCCAGGGTCACACAGCTAGGCAGTGTTAAGTGTCTGAGACCAGATTTGAACTCCCGTTCTCCTGAATTCAAGGCTGGTGCTCTATCCACTGCGCCACCTAGCTGCCCCGTCTAATCATATTTTGTATATTTTTATATGAACTGACACAAAGTGAAATGCTCCACTGAGAAAATCTCATCTAAGCACATAGATTCGGAGCAATGAGTCTGATTTCTTCCAAAAGCAAGCCAGGGTAACTTTCATGGCCAGTGGGAAAAATACACAATGAATATCTGTGGGCACCAAACCAAATTATCTTCTGAAATGTCCACAGAGTAAAAATAATGGGGACTTTCTATAGGTGAGTGATATCAGGGAATACACGTTAAAATCCCACTAATAACTTCCATTTCTTTCTAAAGTGCTCAGTCCCCATTTTGAGCGTCTTATTTTGGTTTTGTCAACATATTGGAAAGATACATTCTAAATTGGCTTAAAGCATTTTCTGCCATTGGAACTAAGTTTTGTTATTAGAGAACCAGAGAGAATTGGCCAATTCCAATGGATTTTTGGTGAGTCCATCCCTTATCTGACTTTATCAAATATTTTTTTCCCTAAGTCCAGTACTTGACATTGAAGTCCACAAAATTTCCATATTTTTCAAACACACCAGCATTTCCTTATTGGCTATTAAATATCGCCACCTTCTGCCTCCTCCATTTCTGTTTTTCTCTTTTTTCTCTTCAGTGCTTGACAACATGAAGAAAGCCCTGAAGTTACTAAAGACGGAATTGTAAAGAAAAGATCTACACTACTGCTGTCTTGCTGTCCAGACTTAAATTCTGGAGCTTTGAAGAGATCAGGCAGATTCTTGTTGAGAAACACAGAAAAACTGGTCTATGTACAGAATTAGATGATGGCTCACTGTTGCTACAGCAGTTTTGTACTTGGTGTTAAATGCATTAGTTGGAAAAAAAGAAAGAAAGAACATTCTATAACAGTAAGCCATGATTATTTTTTTAAATAAATCTCTCTTTTTTTTTTTGAGTGTTTAAGGTGTCATTCTTGAAAGGCTGATTTCTCACTTGAAATGCATAGATTACTCCCATAATCAGGTCACATTGATTGTTCGTCTGAGTATAAGCCGTGTAAAAGAGCATGCTGGGATGGGAGATGCTCAAACCTTAATTGAAAATCTGCCTTTGATACTCACCAGTTGGATGATTCTGGACAATTTCTGTAGAACTACAAAATCCTAATCAGCTTGTGATGGGCAGTGTGGGAGTTCCCACAATGATAAATCATATATGTTGACAGTGCTGAATGGGATATATAATATGAATCAATTTTGACATGGGTCACGGTAAAAACACAACATGACCCACTGAAGCATCATGGGTCCCTAAAGGCTGAGAAAATGATAAGCTGGACCCAAATGTAAACCGGACTTGATGACCTCGTTTATGTAAATAGGATTTCAGCTTTCAGGACTATATGTTTGAATATGGAGGAACAGGACAAAAGACATTTGGGTCAACAGTATGATGGAGCATCCAAAAAAGGATGCTTTAGGAAAAATATCAAAAATGTCTGTGGTTCTTTAAATTACCCAAGGTGCTTTATTATATTAGTTAGTGCATGTGATCCTCACTTCAATCCTGGGAGATATGTATTTTTCTATCTCCCCATTTGATAGATAAGGAAATTGAGATTCAGAAAAGTCACTTCAGACCTCAGTGACACATTTTAGAGAAGACATTGATAGGTGAAGGAGGGTCTAGAAAGGGGTGACTGAAATATAGAGGGAACTGAAATAAATGCAGGGCTGAGGAGTATTGCTTGAAGGGATATTTAGCCTAGTGAAAAGGAGGTCATTGTGGCTGACCCAAATATTTAAAGGGCTTTCATGTGAAAGAGGGATTATATTTGTCCTGTTTGGCCCCAAAGGGACTGAATCAGGAATAGTGAGTGAGAAGCATGTCTAGGCCGGACGTCAGAAAACAAAATAATACAAAACCTTCCTACCAATTAGAGCTATCTCAAAGTGGAATGGGCTGCCTTTGGGTGCAAGGATTCCCCATTATTGGAGACCTCCAAGCAGCTTCAAGCAGGTTCTAGATTCAAACCCCACCTACAAGTCACTTCTCCCTCAGGGGCCTCAGTTCTTTATCTATAAAATGGGGGCCTTGGATTGGGTGGCTGCTGGAGTCCCTCCAGATCCAAATAGATGATCTGTGAGGGGAGTTTTGGGTTTCATGTAAAAAAGATAAAGTTCTGGGATCTGTGTTTAAATGTTTATTATTTTTGATAGTTACCAAGTTTATAGCTAAAAGAGAAAGAATACAGCCAAGATAAATTGAGAGCTGGAACATGCATTGGAAATCTCCCTCTTCTAGAGATGAGTAAACTGAGGCTCAGAGAGGATGGGTAGCCGAGGTCACCCGGTGGGGAGCAGGAAGGGCAGGCAGACCATGACTTAAGCTGGATGGCCCCCAGAACTTGGCCCACAAAAGCTTCCTCACAAAGCCTGTATAGCTTCAACCTTAATTATTTGTTTTTTTTTTTTTTTTTTCATTTGAAATGCTTGTTGGCTGATTGAACTTGACCTAAATGAAAATGCAATGTTCTTTCTATTTGTTGTTCATCAAGAAATCTACCCTGATATGGCAGGAACCAAAAAAAAAAAAAAAAAAGAAAAGAAAAATGGTATCCAGAAGGTATTCAAGGCGTCTTCCTCACATAAGATAGTTGTGTTGGCCACTGGTGGGTGGGCACAGGGAGAGGAGAACAGAGCCCAATATTGGGAACATCTGCAGAGGGACCCGTGAGAGAGAGCCCGATGTGCTAATGAGGGAGCACACCTCCTTCCTGCCCTCTACAAAGGTCTCCAAACCTCCCCACAAACAGCCACTTGACCCTGTCCTGAAGGCCAGGAATCCCTGGTGACTAGTCCAAGTCCTTTAGACCAAGCATCTCTTAGAACATTCAAAGTAGAATAACCCCAAGGCAAAGGGGTTAACAGAAAAACCCCCCTCTCTCCCAAGGGGATGAGCAAACCAGGATGAAAGATCTCCTGCCCAGATTTTAGGGAAGGCTACCGAGATAACAAAGCCAGGAACTCGAACGTTGTCTATGAGGCTTTCTGGCCACTTTTCCCCAAAAGTGTCCAGATGCAACCAAATCAGAGAATTTTAGGATGGGACTTTGGGCCAGCACCTTCACACTCAGAAAGATGAAGTGACTTAGAGCTAGAATGGACCTGAAAGGGAACCCAGTTCAAGCTTCTCTATCTATATATCTATCTATTTCATCTATTTTATCTCTCCATTTATCTATCTACCTATTTATTGGTCTATATGTCTATCTATTCATCTGTCTGTCTGCCATCCATCTGTCCATTTATCTATCTATCTATCATCTATTTGTTCATCCATCTGTAAGTCTGTCTATCTATCTATCTATCTATCTATCTATCTATCTATCTATCTATCTATCTGCCTATCCATCCATTTATTGACCAATAATAGAGAGAACAAATTTCTTTTATTAGGATGTACAGCTGGCAGAGGCTGAATTTCAGCCTAGTTTCTTGACTCCCAATCCAGTCTTCCTTGCTTTATAACATTCTGGTCCAAAACCCCAAACACCCAAAAGGGATGTCTCTGCCTTTACTTTGTGACCTCAGGCCAGCACAGGGCCACAGCATCCCCATGAGGAAGAACTGGTCTCAACTGCTCGGAGACTTCTAGCTCCAGGTCCCATTTTCCCATCTATTAGTGAGTGGGTGACAGAATTTAGGCCAGAGGCCATTTGGGATGGGACTGACCACAACAGGCAAGACACAAATGTCTCGCTCGTCCCCAAGGCACTTTTTTCAGACTTTAAAACACAAACATCTTAATCAAAAGCCAGCCCCTCAGCCTAATTGCTTTTGCTTTACACAATCTAACAAACCTGAATTTCCAGTTGGTCAGACCCTAGGAGATCAGAAACTGCACACTGGACAGTCTGGAATGTGCAGCAGCAGCCAGGGACAGGTCAAAGGGGAGGGACAGAGCGGTCTCCTAAAGGCATCTGGGGCCCTTTGCTATAGCAACAAACAGCCTCCTCTCCTCAGGTAATAATTCCCAATAGTGACTCAAAGGTGGAGAAGGCTTGTGGTCAGCAGGCTCTTTTGAGGAAGACAGGGAAGGAAGAGAAGGAAAAGGAAGAGGAGGAGGAGGAGGAGGAGGAGGAGGAGGAGGAGGAGGAGGAGGAGGAGGAGGAGGAGGAGGAGGAGGAGGAGGAGGAGGAGGAGGAGGAGGAGGAGGAGGAGGAGGAATGGTGATAGTAATGGTGATAGTAGTAGTAGTAATAGCATTAGCAGCAGCAAAAGTAGTAGCAGCAATAGTAGTAGTAGTAATAATAGGAGGAATAGGAATAGTAGTAACAGGAGGAGTAACAGGAGGAGGAGAAGGAAGAGAAGGAAGAGGAGGAGAAAATCTTTAGGATTTTCCATCCAAATCCTTCCAGTGTTTCATGTCCAGTTTGTGGGCCTAAGGGGAAAGATGTGTGTGAAATGGAGAGAGTGCTGGACTGGGAACTATGATTAACATGAGTTCTTTTCTTCCTTTACCCTCATGGAGCCTCAGCTTCCCCCTCTGCAAAATGGGGATAGGATGGCATGTCTTTAGCAGACTTATGAGAATTAAGGGAAGTAGCAAATATAACTTGCTTTAAAGAGAAGTGCATTATTATACTTGTTAATGGTTGTTCAGAACTCCAGAAATAAGAGGGAAAATGGCAGACAGAGAGGTCCAGTTAGCACTCGATGCTCCATGACAGTTGAGCTTGGGGTATTGTTCTAGGAAGTCCGAGGGCTCACTGAGGTGAGAGGAACAGATGAGCCCGGCCCCTTTCTCATCATCACAAGTATACTATCTCTCAGAAATGGAGGGAACAATTGCCACAGGGGAGCATTTCTCTCCAAACGCATCCAATTAACAACTTCCCTTTGGGGACCACAAGTCATAGCTGAGCACGTGTAGTGGGCAGGATCATTCTGGGAAGGAAGGAGCAGAGGCTGGCCTTGGTCTTTTGTGGGGAAGAGGGTAAGACAAGAGAGAAGCTGAGGCTTGGGGATAGAAACAGAAGTGTAGAGGGCTGGAGAGACCTTTATTCAGTGCCTTATACTGATAACTCCCCATCACCGGAGTCCACTTTAGGAAGAAAGCCTGGAAGGACACATGGCATTTTATTTTATTTTCTAAAGTTTTCTTCTTGCTCTCCTCTCACATTGCCCAGCCCAAGGCTGGAACGTCGCATGGAAGCATGAAGAAACCATCATGGGCTCACACCTACCCTGTCTCTGAGTAAAGTGCCTGAGGACTGAGGACTGTTCTGAGGACAAGACTGAGCAGCCTTAGGTCTCTTCCCTAAATTCATTGGCAGAGATCCTCTCCACCTCCAGGCTGAACTTGGATGACTCAGAAGGATGGCAAGCCGCCCCTTTTGCTGGTGAGAAGAGGGAAAAGGGGAGGAAATGCTCCGGGATAAAGGAAGAGAACTGGTGAAAAGCATAGGAACCGGGCTTCTCCATGGAAGAGCTATTCTTGTACAAATAGCTAGGGCAGGCTCTGGAGCAGTCGTGCATAACGAGCATTGAGGAGTCCAGAGCATGCTGGGTTTAGGACATCTGGAGAGCCTCAACCTTCTCTGGAGAACTTCTCTTTTATTTGGCCCTCGCCTAGTTGATTATCACTGTTAGTGGAAGAGAGCTTTGGATTCAGTCTGATGTATTTTCTAGATATTTCTGGAGGACGTTTGTGGAGAGGAACTTGGTGGTACTTCCTCCCTCTCCACCTTCTTCATCCGCTCTCTCCATGAACCATTCTCATAAAGACCTTGTGGAAATAGAAAGGAAGCATATGGCTTTCATGGGATCCCAGAAGCCGATATTTGGAAGACATCTCTGCAGTCAGCTGATACAAGCTATATTTAAAAGGGATCTCCCCTCCATCACACCTGGCAATGGGCACCTGAAGATCTTCAAGGAAAGTGAACTCACTATCTCTCAAGGCAGTATATTCCATTATGGGACAATCCCGACAGTGAGGAAATTGTTCCTGACCTCTCACCCAAATTTGCCATTTTGAAGCTTCCTTCTAGCTCTGCTTTCTGGGGTCAAAAGAACTATTTCTTTTTTAAAAATGTACTCATTCATTGTCAAACCAATCAAACTATCCAAAATTATTTTATAGAACCAAAAAAAATTCATCTGGGAGGACAGAATGTGAAGAATAAAGGGAAACATTGAAAAAAAAATAAAGGAAGGTGACTTAAAAATACAAGATTTCAGGGGTAGCTAGGTGGCGCAGTGGATAGAGCACTAGCCCTGAAGTCAGGAGGACCTGAGTTCAAATCTTATCTCAGACACTTGACACTTCATAGAGTGTGACCCTGGGCAAGTCACTTAACCCCAATTGCCTCAGCAAAAATAAATAAATAAATAAATAAAAATAAACAAATTTAAAAAAAATTAAAAATATAAGGTTTCAAACTAGATTACAAAAATTACTACCAATACCAAATTGGACGTCATCAAAACTATGTGGTACTGGCTAAGAACGAGTGGTATATACTACACAGTAGTAAGCGACCATAGTAATTTAGTATTTGTTGAACACAACATCTGAGCTTTGGATGTCACAAAATATGTGGAAAAACTAGAAAGTAGTTTAACAGAAACTAGGCCAAAAAAAAAAAAAAACAACTTTTCATATCACAAATAAGGTAAATTATGATAGTCTAAACAAATTAGAGATGGGAAATATCTATCTATATATAGTTACTTCAAGAAAAGAAAGAATTAATCAACAAGCTAAGTATATAAAAATATTAGAAAAAGAATATGTTTTTTAAAAAATTAAAAATTTACCTGTTAGTTTGATTGATAAGAGAATATATAATAATAATAATAAAAAAAGATAAAGGTATCATGGGAAATAGAACGACTTCTTCCCTGCCCTTTTACACAATTGCTTTTCTTGTACTGTCCTTGCAATAGTTGTATTAGTAGTAGAAGTGATACTGGCAACAGCAGCACTAGCAATAGGAGGAGGAGGAGGAAAAGGAGGAGGAGGAGGAAGAGGAAGAGGAGGAGGAAGAGGAGGAGGAGGAGGAAGAGGAGGAGGAGGAGAAGGAGTGGTGATAGTAATGGTGGTAGTAGTAGTAGTAATAGCATTAGCAGCAGCAAAAGTAGTAGCAGCAATAGTAGTAGTAGTAATAATAAGAGGAATAGGAATAGTAGTAACAGGAGGAGGAAGAGGAGGAGTAACAGGAGGAGGAGGAGGAAGAGGAGGAGGAGGAGGAGGAGGAGAAGGAAGAGGAGGAGGAGGAGGAGGAGGAGGAGGAGGAGGAGGAGGAGGAGGAGGAGGAGGAGGAGGAGGAGGAGGAGGAGGAGGAGGAGGAGGAGGAGTGGTGATAGTAATGGTGGTAGTAGTAGTAGTAATAGCATTAGCAGCAGCAAAAGTAGTAGCAGCAATAGTAGTAGTAGTAATAATAGGAGGAATAGGAATAGTAGTAACAGGAGGAGGAAGAGGAGGAGTAACAGGAGGAGGAGAAGGAAGAGGAGGAGAAGGAGGAGGAGGAAGAAAAAGAGGAGGAGGAGAAAGAAAAGGAGGAGGAGCAGCGGCAAATCAGTCTCTATATTGTTAGGATTCTTACAAGGTGCCAAGTCACTGGAATGGATAGAGACAATAATTATCTAATTGAGCGTGGTTCAGTGTGATTGATCTGATCCTACAAGGAGATGTTATGGGCCAGAGCTTGAAACAAGGTACTGAGTGGAATTGAGGAGACAGTGTTTAAATCGAATTTAGCATTGATTTAATCCTACAACAAATAATGGTTTCCTAGTGATGTAACGATTGGCGTGTGCTCAGTGTGCAGTGAGAGCAAGAAGCTCTCAGGGTCAAGGAAGAGTTCCGGAGATTCAGAGTCAGGATTCAGTCAAGGAGATCCACAAGTCGGTCAGAATGAAGGAAGGCCGAGAAGTGGTGGCAGGCTGGCCTGTGGAGAACACCGAAACCAAGATCCAGAAGGCCTCCAGAAAACTAGCCGAGCCCCCAGTGAAGGAGACTTGGAAAGAGACAGTAAAGGATTTGGACTCCTGGCTGTATTTGGGATAGTTGAACTGAACTGAAACTAAGACTGCCTCCAGAAGCTCCCCAAGAAACCTGCACCCAGAGAACAATTGCAATTTAGAGAAGAGAACATGACACTATATAACAGTTTGCAAAGTACTTTATGTATGTCAACTCATTTGATTCTCTCAAGCCTGTGAGAATGCTCTGATATCCCCATTTACAGGGGAGAAAACTGAGGCTCTGAGAGGGTACGACTTGCTAAGGGTCAGGTCATCTCTGAATGAGGAGGGGAGCCCCGGTGTGCCTCGATGCCAAGCCCAGCCCACTGACCACAGAGCCCCCATTTCTGCCAGGGGTGCTCCCCTTCCAGGCACCTCAGAAAACTTGTGTTCCGTCGGGTTTGTCAGGAGCGCAGCAGTTGCCACAGGATGCCAGCCACACAGACCTCTCAGCCATAGGCGGGGAAGAGCCCTGCCCTGGCACCCGAGGGTGTGCCCTGCCCCAAGGCCCCTTGTTTTCGGGCTTCATCTTCTTCACCTGTAAAGAAGCTCAGTTGCTTCCCTGCCCAAACCCTGGATTTTGCCAGCCAGCTCCTGCGTCTTTTAACTTCCTGCTCAAACAGGATAAAATGTCCCTGCACTGATTTAGAGGCAAATAAATGGAGTTTACCAGGGTTAAGCAAACCTCGGCAGGCTGGGGGAGGCTCCAGAAGGAAGAAGGCAAATCCTGCTGCCCAGGGCAGCGCTTCCTCCAGCCTGGTCTGTGACGTCTCTGGCAAGTCCTGTGCCCGGCCCAACTGCACAGGCAGTCTCAGGCTCTGGGACTCAGGCCCTGGGACTTGGGAAAGCGACTTTCTGAGCCAGGGCCCCCAGCGAAAAGCCACATTTGGGGAACTCTCTCTCCCAGGGGTAGATTTTCTGCCAGAAATGTGTTTTTGACACCAGAGCTGGTAAGGCTGTGGGGCTGGGGTGCAGAGGGACCCAGAGGCCAGAAGAGAGTTCTGGGCTTGGAAGAGGAAGCTCCTGCCTCCTCTCTGGTAGCTGAGTGACCCAGGAGCTCATTTACTTGAGCCTCAGTTTCCTCATCTATAAAAAGGAGGATAACATGGCACCTGCTTTCCAAGATACTCAAGTGATATCCTGAATGTTAAGTGCCTGGCCACCAGAGCACCAACTAAAGTGAACTGTGAACCTTATTTAGGGTGGGTCAGGTAGTGGGCAAAGGGTCCGAGCAGCTTCATAAGATAGCTCTGGACTGACTAAATGGCTACGGCAAGGGCCATGCAATAAAGCATCCTCAGGAAGAGTAGGGGCCAAAAGGTCCATCTAAAAGGGCAGGGAAACCCCACTGGCCGGGGAGGAGCCAAGCTCCAGGTGAGAAACCTCGATGGCCAACCTGCTCTGAGGGCCTTGTGGGATTGGAAGAGTAGGCTGAGGCCTACCCTCCCAGCAGGCTTGTGTGTCCTCCCCAGGACACGCAAACCACAGCCCTGAGAAGCCCACCTGGACTGTGCTATCCCAATAGAACTGGCCCAGAGGACCAGAAATGGCCCAGAAAACATCTCAGCTGGCAAGCACAGGAGCACCGGCAGCATAACAGACAGAACACTGGGTTCAAATTGTGGCTCTGTCATTTGCCTTCTCTGTGACCTTGGAAAAGCCACTGTACTCCTCCACTTTTTCTGTAAAATAAGATGTCCTAGAGCCAAGGAGAGTTTAGAGCCACCAAGTAGAGATCTTTCACTTTGTACATACATAACAGGGGCTTCTAGGCTAAGGGACCTGCCTAGGGTCATTCAGCTCATGACTTAAGACCGGATGCAATGAAGGACCTGGAGGGTTCCAACCAATTCCAACTCTGAGAATCCTTAATGGGGAGAGCCTCAGACCTCTAGGAGTTGGGAATTATCACCACCCTGAACAAGATGGAGAGGAGGGGCTGTTATAGAGAAAGATTCAGGCGCAAGGAGAGGAAAAGGAAAGGGAAAGAAAATTGCATTGAAAGACAACAGAACTCTAGTCAATGCAGAGATCCAAAGGTCACAGCAGACCTCCTATCTCTTGGTAGAAAGGTGGTTCCTGAGAGAAATCAAATAACGTAGACCCAGTCCAAGAGGGTCTTAATTGATTCATGGAGCTCAATTGTTTGTTACGGGGAGGGATGGGTGGTAAAATAGGACTAAGGGAAAGGAGGGGGAAAAATTACAAAGTTACATTATTTAAATAAAAAAGAAAGTCTCTAAGATGAAACTAATTCTTTACATCTTCAGAAGCTAGTAACGATAATAACTTACTATTATTATTACTATTATTAAGAGCCAGACTTTTCCACTGTAGCCTTGCAATGTGTGGAGAAAGAGCCTCGTCCCTCAGAGGAAGGGGGATCACCTGAGCCCCTGTAATGAATTTGTAGAAGGTGTAGATGAGGGGTTGCAATCTGAGTTGTGGAGGGAATCCCCCAAAAGGAGGAATCCGAGACATTTAAGAGAATCCTAGATATACATGCATTTAAGGGCTTTCTCCATCTGGCTCCTGCCCACCTCCCCAGTCTTCTTCCATATCCCTCTTTTCCAATCCCTAGTAATTTTACTCCCCCCCATCACTCATCCCAATTCCTTCCCATGAAGTGGCTCCTTGACGATCACAACTATTTTATTCTCTCAGAATCCCTGCCTTCCTTCTTCTGTCTGCCCACTTCCGAGAAGCCTTCCCTTCTCCCTTCCCCTCTCCCCTCCCCCTGGGTTAGTGCTAGTTAACCTCATTTTTGGTACTATTTATTTCTCCTCAATTTTCAGTACTCTTTATTGAAGTTTTAGGCCCCCAGAGAACGTCAGCTCCTCGAGGGCAGGAGCTATTGGCTGGCTGGCTGTGGCTCACTTAGAGCCTGGCTAAAGAAATGTTTGCGGTTTTCCTGGGTATCCATGCCCAGAGATGTTTTCCCAAACCACAGGGTCCATCTCCTGGGGACTGTGCCCAAATGAGGTAGCGCCAACCTAAGTCCTATAAGTCTCCATAAGGAGAATTTTTCTGCAAATCAAGACCGACCGTCCGCACAGGACACACATAGATTTAAGTGTGAAAGCCAGGCTATGGAGGCCTTCTCCGATCTGCCGGCCGATCCATCACATCAAGTCGGATTTCCTTGATTGAATCCGCACCAAATGGGCAGAACCTGGTTCTAAGAAATCCACAGAGGGAAAAATCAGCTCTTTGGGACCAGCCCACACATGAAGTCTTTCTTTTCTCCTCCATTTGCATTTAACCCACACAAGGTTTTCCATCTTTTATTTTTTTAAATAAATGACATAGCTACAATTCTATTCAAACCAGAAATCATGACAATCACATTCCAAGAGCTTGTTTCTGAAAGCTTCCCTGGGACAATCACCGCGGACTTCTCAGGAAGAGGGAGATCAAGCGGCATCATGATCACCGTGTTTTCACCCCACGGGATAGTACGATTGCTTTGATTTTTGTAAAAGTAGAAGGATTTGAGCCTGGATTCATTGTTGTGAAAAGATCATCAGAACGGATGCATTCAGGATTGATCACCTATCAATCACATGGAGGTGAGTTGGGGGGTATCTAGAAGTCACCCACCTGTACAGGTCTCAGGATGAGTCATTTCCCTACCACTTTTTACCAAATCACATTTCTATTTCTATATAACAGCAATTATGTCCTAAAGTAAGATGACAAAACCTGAATCAACACTTTAATTAATTGAATTTTACTCCACACAAAGTTTCTCTTAAGAAAAAGAAAAGGATATTGAGAATGGGGGGAGAGTGGAGCAGGGGAGTCCCTTCCGTAAACTCATCGAAACTAAAAGAATCACTTACAGATCAAATCCCCGTCTTTCTCCAGTTCCCATCCCTTCTCAACAACCAGTGCCACCCAAGAGGCAGAGACGTGTTGGTCATAAGGTGGACGACAACGAGAACACCACTGAAGTTTTCTCTATGTGTACAAAGGCTAAGAAAGGCATCGGGGCACTGGCACGGACTGGCAGCATGGCTGCAAAAGGGAATGATGTCATTCAGAAGGAGGTGTTTCAACAGAGGCATGGGGAAGACGGGCTAAGTGGGCTAGCTACAAACAAAAACAGATAGTTCTCCCTTCTATGGGGGCATTTTAAAAGAGAAAGTTCACTTAATTAATGAAAAGGACAACTAGCTTAATTTCTATGTAACAGGAAGGAAGAAGGAAGGGACCATGCGGGAGATCAGCCTCAATCACCCATCAAAGGAAGGCACTCGGGTTGGCCCGAGGGTCTTTTTGGTTCCGGTATCGGTAGGTCAGCCAAACTCCCAAGATCTGTAGAAAACAAACAGATGTGGGTTATTTTCAGGCAATGTAAATAAAACACTAGACGTTGGGCTGTAGATCAGAAAATTAGGTCCCTCAAATGACTGGTAGCAAAGGGACTGATTTCTCCTCTTAACTTTATTGAATATTTATTCATTTATTTATTTAAAGAAAAGACACCTGAAGAATTCTAGAAAAAGTGCTGAATGCCCTCAATGGCTGAAGAAGGCAGACTATAAGAAGTGAGAGTATCAATGATCTTTTTTTTTTTTTTTTCCCCTGAGGTTGGGGTTAAGTGACTTGCCCAGGGTCACACAGCGAGGAAGTGTTAAGTGTCTGAGACCACATTTGAACTTGGGTCCTCCTGAATTCAAGGTTGGTGCTCTATCCACTGCGCCACCCAGCTGCCCCATCAATGATCTTTTTTAAGAATCTGGTTACAGGGTTGGTTAAAAGAAAATAAATGGAGAAACAAGGGCAACCCTTAAAAAAATGAACTTGCTGCTTTAAAGACTAAATAAAACACCTCCTCCCTTTTTTGGGGGGGGGCAGGGATGGTGGTGGGGAAATTACTATTATATTGGGAAAAAAAGTCAGTTGCTTTTTAGCTGTGTCTTGTAATTCTTTCCATGGCTCACCCAAGCCCGATTAAAAACAAAACCCACAATAACTTGTACATAGTTTCAACTTACAAAAATTGCTACAAAGAATTTCACCTGAGAGCTGTACACTTGGAAAAAAGACAACCCCATCGCAGAGCGAGAATGAGGGTTTATTCAGGAAGGCCGCAGTCTACAGCCATGTCAAAGACCTGAGGTGAAGGCCCCGAATACATCGGATGGACTTCACGTGAAAGATTTATGGGAGGTCGTAAACAAAAACTGCACAGGATGAGCAAACATGGATGGAGCCACATTGGCAGGAGAAGGCATGTGGTTAAGGTTACAGGGACATTAAACTATGCTTTAAAATCAATAAAAAATATTCCAACTTCTCGTGCTGATTTTAAAGGCTCTCTTGGGGAATCAAAAGGTACAATTGGGTAATCCATTCGACTAGAAAGCAGGGACTATATTTTGTCCTCAGTGTTTAGCATAGTTCTCCTATGCTAAGCTAAAACTTTTATTTATTTTTGTTCATTTTGTACCCACAGGACCTGCATTTAATAGATGACTGTCGATGAAATGACTGACGGAATCCCAATCCTTGAAGCAATGAATTCAGCCCCTTGATTACATTTTGCACCCACAATTTCCCACATGGGGGAGCACCTTCCTACATGATGGTCTCAAATGCTTACCTCTGTGAAACTAAAGAAGAGACCAATTCCACCTACAAACCGCAGCACCTCTCCAGCATATTCTTCGATGATTGGAGCGCAGGGAGAACAATGGTGGCTGTTTTTAAAGCAGCTCTGTAGAGAACAATGCATATTTAGGAGGTTCCCATGTAAGTGGACATCCTCTCTCTTGGAAGGACTGTGGCCTGGGCCTTTGACTCAACCTTGATCCTACCATTATACTTAGGGTTCTGACAGGGAGGTTGATTTAAAAACCAAAAATTCCCACGGAAAAACTTTGCATTGCCTTAAGTTCTTAATAACAGCCACTGAATAGAAGCAGCAGGTCCCTGGACATTCTATCAGGCTCCCAAAAGCCTCCAAGGTCAGACTCAGGGGGACAGAGAGAGAAAAGTTGTCAAATGCTTTTAGCCCCCTTCCCAGTAAAGGAGAATCTTCTAAAGTGGGGATGAATATAATGGAGAGGAACGCTCCCCTCAAAATGCTTCCTGCTTAGTATGGTATAATTTATAATAGAACTAGTCATAATAGAACTGGACTCTGGTAAAACAAATCTCCTTCCACCATTCTCACTGTAAGGGGGCCATATCACTGCCTTCCCAGAAGACCTCACTACCCTGAACTCTTAGGCAGTGGACTAGAAAGTCCAGATCTGTACAAAAATGGAGTGGCCATAAAATTCACAGTTGGCAGGGGCCTTAGAGGTTGCTTCATTTTATAGATAAGGGAACTGAGGTGCTTACAGAGAGTAGGTAATTTTCCCAAAAGTTATATCAGTAGTAAATTTCAGAATTTGAACTCAGGACTTATGACTTCAAATCTAGCACTTCCCATCTAGCTTAATTCAGTCAGGGGAAGTCGTTCCCAGAGTCACACAAGTAGCAAGAACTGGTTGATATTCAAACCCAGGTCCATACAGCCCCAAATCCAGAGCTCTTCCTATATCCTAGAGATGGGAAGCTGCTGGAGGTGTCTGATCCCAAATATCTATTCCTAGAGTCTCATTGGTTGTCAGGTGCCAGAGAGTGGACATAGGAGTCCCTGATAGTCCCAGGAGTATGGACAAAAGGTAAGTATCCCCAAGAGAGGGAGACAGCAGCAGCTTCTGGCCTTTATTTCAGTCCAGATAACCCTACTTTTCCAAGCCTTCAAGACTCGTCCAACTCGGTGGCTTGGACAGTTTTAGCAAAATTAAGCCGACTGGAGAACTTACGGCAAGGCAGGTGTCGTTGGGGTTAAAGCTCCGGAAACCACAGCAGTTCAGATTTCTCTGAATGTCATTCCGGGCACTGGCTGTGTTGTTCCATCCCACTTCCAGAAGCTGGCCCTAGAAAACATCCACACTTTAGGGGGGATGGAGGAGGAGGAGGAGGCAGGAGCCAACTTGGAAACATCAGTGACCCAAAGGAGGGGGGAAGAAGAGACAGCCAGGTTCTGGAGCCGGGCTGGGGCTTCCTTCCCTGGGAGCATTTCTGCACTAACCGTTCTTTCAAAGAGATTGGAAGGGGTTCCAGGAGAACTCCTCCTGTGCCAAGAGAGAGGGGAGCTCCTCCCCATTCTCTGCAAGGGTATGTCTCTATGAGTTTATGAAGCGGAGGAAACTTCTGAATCTGAGACTGAACCTTCTTGTAGTAATAACTCCCTCTGCCCAAGCAAATGGTTCTGCACTTATAGCCCTGAGCTCGCTGGGATCTGAGGCATTCACTGACTTGTCCAGGGGCCCAGAGCTCTGCAACCCATGTGTCAAAGGTGGGACTTGAATCCAGCCCTTCCTGATAGGAAGGCCGGCTCTTTAGCCCCTATGCTGCTCTGCCTCTTCAAACAATTCACAGGGCTAGGAGGGGGAGCGGACCTGAGATTTCATTCAGATAGGGAATTTCCAGGCCAAGAAACTGCAGGCTGGAACATCGTCTGAAATTTATGGTTGCAGAGACTTGCCTGGAACACTAAGGGACAAGGTGGCTTGACAAAGGTCACATGGTCATTCTAGCGTTCAGGGTGGGACAGGAATCTGATTCCAAGACCGGTTCTCTGACCATGTGTCCAGGAAAACTTTTCTCCTTAAATGTAAAAAATGGGGGTGGGGGGAAGGAGGAGGAAATTTGGAACAGAAGGTTTTGCAAGGGTCAGTTACCCATGCATATGTTTTATAAATTTAAAAGCTACAATAATAATCATGGAAATTTTTTAAAATGTAAAAATGGGAGAGAACATTAATTACTCTGAGAAATAGACCTTTAACAGAGGGCTATTTTAACAAAAGGGTAACTTTTTCCAGCTCTCAATCCTCCCTCCAACAAGCAGGTAATGTGAAAATAAAAATAATAATAATTTTTTTTAAATAGCCACTAAAACAACATTGCAAATATTCCTAACCAAAGTCTCAGGGCATCTTGGTGAAAAAAAAGAGGGGGGCCATTGAGGAAGATACTGGAAAGATGTAATCTTGGGATGATGGAAGGAGGGGTCTTTAGAGTTCTCAAGACAGTCCAAGCCAGAGAGATGCTGTTACATCCCATGACCTCTCCCACCTTTCTTCAAGCTCACATCCCAATGTACAAGAAGGGGAGGATGGGTCTCCTTACCTGCTGTTCCTGGTTCAGGGCTAAGCAAGCACAGGACACAGAAAACTGGATGATGAAGACCAGTAAGAGAATGATCATGTACTGGGAGATGAGTGAAGGAAACTTGTGTGCTGCTTTGGTGATCAAAGGCAAACCCTGTCCAAGGTGCTGACCCCTCCAGGTGGAGATGTGGCCAGGGTGCAGAACCCCTTGGGATCATAACATTTCCAGAACATAGGAGAAGGCTTGGCCCTACAGGGCAGATACTGATGCATTAAGAGAACCAAAGAACCACTTCTATTATAGGATAAATTGAGAATTTTTAAGCCAATAGTACATGCACTATAATATGTTTACATAGAATGTTTACAACTACAATCTACACACACACACACACAAATGCATACACTCTATGTGGTTGTGAAGACACTCAATAAGAGGCTCTGAATGCATGATTTCATGGGTGTTGGGAATTCCTAAGTGAGTGAGAACTTCCATCACTAAGGCGGATGGGCATCTTACAGCCTAGCGAGCTTGTCCAGACTCTCGGGCTGGCACGTGTCTGAGGCAGGTCTTGTGCCCAGGCCTTGGTGACTTGGAAGCTGGCTGGCTGCTGTTCACAGTGGTTTCCTGCTGCCCTAAATACTCAGAGTGTTCATGGGGTAGTAAGGTCAGAGGGCAGTTCTCCAATTAGCTTAGAGAATTCCTTAGAGCCTGACTCTGAGGCGACCAGAGATGCTCCCAGAGTCCCACACTTGTGGGCATCTGGTGCAGGACATTAGCCTCCAAGGTTCTGCCCACTATGACATACTGGCTTTTGCCATATTCAAATCTTTTAAAAAAGTCCATTTAATGGTATTTACACACAGATATTGTATCTAGGTTATATTGTAACATATGTAAAATGTATGGGATTGCCTGTCCTCAAGGGGAGGGAGTAGAGAGAAGGAGGGGATAATTTGGGAAAATGAATACAAGGGATAATATTATTTTAAAAATTACTCATGCATATATACTGTGGAAAAAATTATAAATAAATATTTTTTTTTAAACTCCATTTAATTCAGCAAAAACTCATTCATCTCACTATGGAGATGTAGAAAGACAAAGACAAAACAATCCTTATCCTCAAAGAACTTAGATTCTCCTTAGGGAAAACCAGCAATTGCCCTGGGGAATGAACACGAAGGAATCCCAAGGATTCATTTCCAGAAGGAGGCAGAGCTGGCAGCAGGGGCCGAGGAAAGCCAGCTGCCTTGTGCTCTGGAGGAAGGGGGAGAAATCAGAGCAGGTCAAGGGAGTCCAGGCACTGAAACAGTCCCACCATGCTGTACCCGAAGCAGCCTTTACTTCCACCTGAACTAAGATCCTAAGATCTAAAATCCAAGGTTTGCCTGAGTTTCAGCACAAATAGGGGGAAAGAGAGAGAATCATTAGAGCAATCCTGGGGGCTCCTTCCAGCAACGAGCCTGTAAGCCCAGATGGAGAATCCTATGGGCATTCGGTTCCATGTTTAGTCCTGGGGCTTACAGCTTTGCTTGGAGAGAGAACACAAGGCAGTCCATGTCGTGCTTCCATTCCCCATGGCTGAGAGGAATGGGGTGAAAGGAGATGGTTTTTAAACCTTCTCAATTCTCTATCCAAGATCCCAAAGGATGCACATAATACCTCTTTCAGCAGCTATTTTAACTATCTCGTCTTTAAATTCAGCATCCAAACTTGAAAAGAAAATCCCAAGGATACCACAGGGCAAAATCAAAGAGACTTTATCCCAGGTCTTAATGTGTATTCTTTGCTGACTTAGGGGGCAGCAGATTTCCTTTCCTCACCAGCTTGGCTTATGCTAAATCTACCATTTTTGTGAATTTCAATCAGATACCTCATAATATCAAGGGCAAGAGGTGCAAGATAATGCTGGGTGATGGAGGAAAAGAAGCTTAGGATTAAAATAAACCGTAAAGTAGATAATCCCTACAGGGATAAAACAATCTATTTTTTTTTTTAAACACAATCAGCTTTATTAAAATAAACTAACTTTCCTTTCAGACTCTTCCCTAAATCATCCACCATTATACTGCCAATGGTGGCTGAGTGGAATATAAACTTTCCAGATAAAATGTAAACCCCCCTGTGAGAAGTCACTATTCTTTTTTTTCTTTCTATCCCCCAACACTAAGTATGGTGACAAGCACATAGTAGGCGCTTAATAAATGCTTATCATATTGAATTATTTGAGCAGGGTATGGAAGCAAGTGTATAATGAGTGCTCAAGAAATGTCTTCATTGAGCATTTTGGGAAAATCGGGGAGATATTTAGCCTGTGACTAAGTATATTCTAGTCTCTCCATTTCTCAAGAGCAGAATACAAGCCCACACCCGGAAGGTGAGCAAGCCATATGCTACAGAGTTCCTGTACTCCGAGAGAAAGTGGCCAATTCCCATTGTTCACCTCTGCCTCAGTGGATAATACCCATGAGCAAATATTGATCAAGTGACACAGCACTGGGCAGCCTGAGTCACATCCAGAGAGAAGAAAAGGAATTAAGTGCTGACTCTGTGCCAAGCCCTAAGTGGGCACTGAAGCCACAAAAAACAGACACCATATTTACTGCCCAAGAAGTTTCCTCTCTTCTTAACTTTTGGTATTTAATTTTAATTTAAATTTAATTTAAAATGAATTTAATTTAAATTTGGTATTTAAGCACCTGTCATCTGGTTAATGTGGAAATTCTCTTTACCAACAGAGGCTAAGACACATTTAACTTAGTTGATAGTTTGAAAGAGCCTGTTGTAGCCAAAGATTATTACACAGAGACCAACTGGCTTCCCTGAATTAAAGCAAGCTGATCCTTGGGTAGCAGAACATAGGAGCGAAGGTTGAGAACCAGAAGCTGCCTTGGATTTATCTAGTTCAATCCTCTTAATTTGACAGATGAGGAACAGGCCCACAGAGGTGAAGTGGCTTAATGAGTGTCTGCTGAATTGAATTAAATTGAATTGTTCAGTCATAGAGATCATAAGGGACTGAGCTGGAATTGTAACTTGAGTCCTCTGGCTCCAAATCCATCCTTCCCCAGAATGCCTTTAGACAATCAACCAATGGGCCCATACATAAAGCCTTTCCCTGAGGTTGGTGGGACATTACAGAGACTTCCAGAGTCCCAGGTCCACTCCCCGGCTACAATGAATCACTGCAGCAGGGCTTCTTCAATGGATGTATATACTCTTGCATTACTTGACCTTCATTAGTTTGACTTGAATAATAATTTTAGAAATTTTAGGAAAAAATGTTTTGCTTGGAGAGAGGCAAAGTGACAGCTGGGAGTCAGGAAAATCTAATTTCAATTTGATAGATTTTGTTAAATACTAGCTGAGTAATTATGGGAAAGTCCCATACCCTCTCAGTGTTCTCAATCAATTCTCTCAGATCATTGGTTGCTGAAGAGTTGGAGATTAGCATCAACAGATAGATTTTCTGCCCCAGGATACCAATGAAATCACAATTCTAAAACTACATAATTGATTAATCCTGTTAATTAAGTAGTTAATAACAAGTGAAGGCTGTAAAGAAGATGGAAAAGCAAAAAAAAAAAAAAAAACAAAACAATCTCACCCCCAACCCCACATTATCCCCAAAGGATACAAAGAACAGCAACACCTGGTGATGCTTCACGGCACCAATCAGTCCCACCAGTGCGATCAGGAAGAGGAAAATGCCAACAGCAATGACCACGCCAACAACTCGGAGGCTAGAGATCAGGCCAAAGCCAATCCCCCAAGCAGCAATCCCAATCAGCAACAGGCTAACCAACTGCAACAACAACAACAAAAAAAAAGTGGGAAGAAGAAATGAGATTTATTTAGAATACAAATCAAACAACATTTCCTGCTAAGTTAGAAATACAAAGACAAAAATCAAACAAGCTCTGCCCTCAAAGAGCTTACATCTAGAAAAGAATTATTGTTGGAAATAGTTAACATCTGGCAAAATTTGTCTCTAAGTACGGAGGCAAACAAGGTTATCAGATATTGAGGGCTAAAGACAACCATCCAATCCTTTTAATTTGTCCAAAGGCACACAATAAGGGTGGAACAGCTGGAATCAGAGGCCCTGAATTCGAATGTTAGATCTACCACTTCCTATCTTAGTTGCTTCACCTAGCTAGGTCTCAGTCCTCATCGAGAAGATGGTAGGGTTGGATTTGATGATGTCTGCAGAGGCTTTCCAGCTCTCAGTTTCCAAAACTGAGATCCAAATCCAGGCTCTGCAGCTCCTGCCCGCCCAAGGTTTCTCTGGATTACACCACATTCACACAAAGATTTTTGCTCTGGTTAAAAATAAACCATTTCGAATCGAGCAGACTTTGATAAATGATGAAAAAAGAGGAAAAAAAATATCAAATTTCTCTTTATATTTAATGCATGTTCCATGATCGAAGACTATTTCAAAAGTCATCACATTTGTGGATCAAAGTATAGTATGTTCACCTTTTTTTGTTTGCTTGCTTTTTTCTGTTTTGTGGTTTTTTTCCCTTTTGGTCTGATTTTTCTTGCCCATGACAAACATAGAAATATGTTGAAAAGTATTGTGTAGATATAACTTAGATCACTTATTGTCTTGGAGAGAGGGAAGGAAAGGAAGGAGAGAGAAAAAAAATTTGGAACATAAAATCTTTTCAAAAACTCGAAAAATAAAATAAAATAAAACAAGTCGGGGGGGGGGGAACAAAAAAACAAAAAAACCTTTACTGCATGTTAATTGTGTTTTCACCAATTACGTTTCTGAGCTGAGGAATCTACCACTAAATACTGATGGGCAATGAGCCTGGCTCGGAGAGCTCTCTGTAGAAGACCACCCCTTACCATTGTCACCAGCATCTCCCCTTGGGATGGATCAGCAGCAATGGGGCTGAGCGGGGAGAATGGGCGAAGAAACGTGGAAACCCCCCAACATATCCAGTGACTACAAAACTATAAGTCATTCAGAGCTGTTCTCTAGAACTCAAGAATGAATTTGGAAAATGTGAGTGGGATAAGATGATGATGAGAAGCAGAGTTTGAGAGACACAGGAAAGAAGGACCCAAGGCTTTTAAATAGGATCTTTAATGAGAACGGCTGCTGACGAAAGTCTGGAAATGACATATTTATAGAAGCGTCCAATTCAACAAGCACTTGTCAGTGCCTAATACGTGGCAGACAAAAGAGCTGGGGACATAAAGCGGCCCCGCGGGGAAGGGAATGTACATTCTCCACTGGGACATCACCAGTACACAGAGAAAGAACAGGGAGAATGTGTGCACAGTCAATGCAAAGTGATTCCACGTTAGGAAGAAACTGACCAAATCAATTCTGATTGGAGAAGACCACTTGAAGAAGAAGATAGCATCTGAAAGAAACCATTTGAGTGTCTTATATCCACACCTGTATATATATATATATATATATATATATATATATATATATAGAGAGAGAGAGAGAGAGAGAGAGAGAGAGAGAGAGATCTTTATATATATATATATATATATATATATCTTTTTTCTTTTGAACTTAATGCACAGCAGGAATCTTACAAAAACTAATATGATCTGATCATACATATATATGTATATATATATATATATATGTATATCTATATATAGAGAGAGATATAGATATATATATGTACACATGACAAACAATGGGGTTTTATCTTGGGAGGAGCAAAAACTCAGGGAAAATTTAAATTGAGGCAATTTTTTTTTGGTACATTGTGCTCTTTTCATATCCTTGCCACTTTGGTTTAGGAACAGAAAAACCTTCTACATATAATGTGGTTTGTTTCTAAAATTATCCCATTTGTTGGATTATATTTTAAACTGACTGACTTAGACAATAATTATAATTTAACTAAATAGATTTGCGCCTGCAGTAGAGGGGTTGTGAGCTATATGGCAGGGGGATCCACCTCCACAACCACAATCCCAGCTCTCTTAAATACTGAAGAAGCAGCTGAGTGTTTTTGAATATTTACTACCGCGAAAGCTAGACGCGGCATCTAGCCTTTGCATAACAGTAACTCAGGGTTTTCAAGTGTCTCTGTGTTTCTCATAAACAGGCAAAGAAAGGAATTGCCAAATTCAGGGGCAAAGGAAGGCACTTACTACACTCTGGCCTTCCTAACCTGGTATCAAACAAACACAGATGGGAAGCCACCTTTTTTGGGGGGGAAAAGGAACAGAGACTTCTTGAAAAAACTCACTGATAGACACAGAAACTTGCGCTGGGGCACCCATTGTCCACAGGCACTACTACTCCTGAGGATGTTTCTCCTTTCTTACTCCAAGGCCTTTAGAGAAGAGAGACTGCTCTGGAATGACTCTGGAGCAGTCTTTCCTTCTCTCCACATTGCTCCACTGATCTCTAAGGAATCAAGGGTGAAGAGTCCCAAATAGAACCATGTCTTGGCTGAGCCACAGAAGATGGAGGAGCTTGAATGCACCAATAAGGAAGTATTGGGAAGGAGTTTTCAGGGGTATGTCATATTATAACAGTTATAGCTGCTATTTCTTAAAATATCAGCTTTTATTCCTAGCCCAGTGAGCTGACAATGGTGTATATTCAGGGTATTTCAACAGTGAGACTGCTGGTCTCAAGACCCAGGCCAAAGCAGCTGCTGGTTTATCATCGTGATCTTTTTTCCTTTGAATTTAATGCACAGCAGGAATCTTACAAAAACTAATATGATCTGATCTCCCAGGGTGATATAAAATCTTTCTATGACAGTTTTTAGAAACTTTTATTCGGGGGGGGGGGGCAGTTAGGTGGCGCAGTGGATAGAGCACCAGCCTTGAATTCAGGAGGACCTGAGTTCAAATCTGGTCTCAGACACTTAACACTTCCTGGCTGTGTGACCCTGGGCAAGTCACTTGACCCCAGCCTCCAAAAAAAAAAAAAAATCTTACTTATTTAAAAAAAAAAAAAAAGAAAGAAAGAAACTATTATCGAGGTCAGAAAACTAGAAATATTATATGACTACCTTCTCATGAGCATTGAGTCCATAAACATCGATGCCCACAGGGGCTGCTAGGTGGTGCAGTGGATAGAGCACCGGCCCTGAATTCAGGAGGACCTGAGTTCAAATCTTGTCTCAGACACTTACCACTTCCTAGCTGTGTGACCCTGGGCAAGTCACTTAACCCCAGCCTCAGAGAAAAAAACAAAAACAAAAAACATCTATGCCCATATCAATGTGAGTACTCCTCCCCACAGATGGCCACAGGGTGACTCCTGTGGATTCTGAACTGGCCTCTGCCAGTCTCGTGCATACTGTGACCTCCTAAAAGATGCCCTTGGCAGAGGGGGTGGCCACTGAGAGATCCTCCTTACTTTTTCCTGAAGTTGCAAGGATAAAAGTTCCTCAATCTGTCTAATTGTGAACCCTCACCTGCCACATCACTCCCGGCCCATTTTCACTCATCCATTTCTTTGACGGCATTGTTTGGCTCTGGCTGTCTTCCAATTCCCTTCTGTCCCCTTCTTGTATAGGTTATGACTTTCTATACTTCCCTTTGGGGGAGCACTCATCTTCAATTGTTCCAGGACTAGAGGGTTTCATGATTCACAATCACATATGACTTTTTCTAATTAAAAACCAAATTCATAATAAAAAATATTTTGATTGTTCAAAACATGGGTCCAGGGGAAGTTCCCCACCAAAAAAAAAAAAAATTCCTCCCGAGATAGTTCTATAAAAGGTTATATTTAAGAACGAGGAAATATCCAATGTTCTCTTGGGACTCTCTTATTTTTTACTTAAGGTCAAAGTGAAAGAACACATCGATATGGGGAAGTATGCTTTCTAGAACTAGCATTAAGCTACAGTTTTCTGAGTAGCTCCTGAGAACAAGACTAAGCCCCAATTACCACCATTTATCTGAGATGGTTTACACATTCACCTGCTCGGAGGAAGAAGGATGGAACAGACCATCAGTTTATAAGCCATTGGTATAAAAACATGAATCAATTCATTTAATTCCTTTGTATTAAAAAAAAATACAACTAAAACAATCCTCCCTGTTCCCTGTCAATAACAGCTGTGTTCAGGAAATCATTAAGTCTCGTGTGATTTCTTTCTTATGAAAACTTCCCTATCTGTTACTTCCTCTTCATTTTTACAAAGGCTCCAAGATGGGATCTAGTCATTCACTACATGATGCTGTTGGCTGTAAGAACCCCCTCACCGGTCTCCCTGAATCCAGATTGTGCTAACGCCCATTCCCCACAGAGACTCTCCAATGACTTTCGATCCTCATTTCTTTCTTCTTTTTGTTTGGTTTGCCTGATTGTTTGATGAGATTTCATGAAGGAAAACCTTAGGGCAGAGAGTGAGCAAGACCTGGGAAATCTCCTAAAATGACTAGAGCACCATGTCTATTCTCTATTTAAAAAAAAAAAATGGCTCCTGCTTCCTATAGACCTGAATGTAAACTCTTCAAACTGGTGGAGAAGCTCTCCATCACTCCAGCCCACATTACCAAGTAAGATACCATGCACCTTCATAAACTACCTACCCCCATCCAATCTACCTTTTAACATTGACCCTCTATGCTAATCAGACGAGCCTCCTTACCATTACACAAACCAGCCATGCTCATCTTTGCCTTCCCACAACTCCTGCATGCAGTCTGCTGAACCAATCAAATCCCACTTATCCCTTTCAAGGCCCAGCAGAAATCCGCCCAGTTTCCCTGACCGCTCCAGCTATCAGTGGTCCTAGTAGACATCTTCCCTGAAGCATGGGGCACTCGGGTCACACTTTCCTTGTGATATTATTTTATTGTTCCTCGTTCTTTCAGAGTTTTTGTGACTCTTACTCTACAACTAGATTGAAAGCTCCTTCAGAGAAAGAAAAATGTTGACCCTTTGGGGTACTTGGTACAGAGAGAAGTGGATGCGTGAATTTCCACTACTCTGTCCAGCTGTCAGTCATGCTCTGAGTGACCCATGAAACATAGCACACTAATACTGACTAGATGCTTCTTGGATCCTCAAAGGCAGTGACAACAAGGACACCCAATGGAGGGAAACAGTGGTGAAAGGATAGAAATGGGGCAGAACAGGGCAGAACAGAAAGTCCCAGGTATCAGAGTACGAGCTAAGAAAGGCTCATTAATTGGCCATCATGTTGCAATGAGAAAAACTCCATAAATTAAGAGTCAGAAAAGGCATGTTTCAAAATGAAAATAACATTGCATTTGAAGAGGGGGAGGGGAGTTTGAATCCCATCCCTAACACTTATTATGACAGTTCCTCTTCTGGAGTTGGTTTCTTCATCTGAAAAAGGCTTCTGGCACTGCCATACAACCTGCCAATGGGCTCTGAGGCCTTGCCATCCACCCTGCAGCTGACCCCTTCTCTGTGTGGCCTCCCCTGATTAGAATGATGTACTGGAGGGCAGGCCCATTTTGCTTTTCTATTTGCACTCTGTTCAGTGCTTGGCCAAAATGAAATACTTGACAGTTACCTTTTCATTCACTTCTGGGATCCTCTGAGGCTTCTCTGGCTCTAACACCAAGATTCCTTGATAGTTACTGATTATGTAACCATCACAAGGCAGTCAGCCTCAGTTTCCTCCTCCTGACACCTTCTCTGCAACTTAGGGGCTTTGCTGGCTATATCACTGAGCAGTTAAAGGACTTGTCTAATGTCACACAGCCAGGATATTGCAGAAATGGGGCTAGAACTTGGCCTTCCTGGCTTCAAAGGCAGCTTTTTTAAGCACGAATTCACGCTGCCTCTTTTTTTTTTTAAGATTACACAAACGTCAGAGTTTATTAATAGGCAAAAAAAAAAAAGACAATTCTCCAAGCCCATCACTGTCCAGGAGTTCTGAATTGGGGAATAAAAGGGTAAATGATAAGGGGCAGCTAGGTCATGCAGGGGATAGAGTGCTAGTCATGGAGTCAGGAAGTTCAAATCTGGCTTCAGGCACTTACTAGCTCTGTGACCCTGGGTAAGTCACTTTACCCTATTTACCTTAGTTTATTCAACTGTAAAATGAGCTGGAGAGGAAAATGGAAAACTCCAAAGGGGGTCTCAAAGAGTTGAACATGACTGAACAATTTTAACAACAGGCAAATGATTCTGGCAAGTCTTCCTATGTGGTCCTGCCATATTGCCAGAGGACTAAGCAGATAATAATCACGATGGTTAAAATGTCTATTTTTTTTAAATTAATGTTGAAAAAAGTTTCTGTAACATAGTCTTACTTTATGGATTGGGATGATATGGATTAGGGTGCTAATGTTCTTGATTCAGCACCAGCAAAGTCTCACCATTTTAAGAATGTCTCCTCGAAATTTTGACTTCATCTCTTTCTGCCTGTAAAAGATAAGTTAGATCTCATTTGTCCTTACTGGGGAAAATAAATGGACCGCACTGAGTCCTCCTGACTGCTGTTTAAAATAGAAATCAGCTGAGCCAAACCTATTCTAATTTCCTAATTGAAAAGCTCAGTTCTTCAACCTAAAGCCACAAGTTCCCGCCAGACAAAGAACAAAAGGTCACCTTAGTTCAATGACAACATTTCCCTTATGAAATCAATTTTAATTGAAAGTAAATTTAGACTTCTGGTGAATGGCTTCCTTCCTTTAGAAGAAATTCTAATAAAACAGATTATAGGTCTGTTCACTTGTATTTCGGCATGTCTCCATGAAGCAGGAAGCACCAACCTTTCCTGTTTTCTTTTGGAAACAAAGAGAAGTCAACGATATAAACTCAAGAGATGAAAAAGACTTAGATGAAGAATCAACAAGGCTGAAAAGTCTGTAGAGAATACTTTATTTCCTCTCAAGTAAGCCCGCAAAGCCAAAGAGAAGCAAACACGTGGGCCATGAGAAAATAACAGTATTGACTACGACGATGAAGACATTCACTAACATTTCTGTAGCATTTATTATACACCAGACACTGTGCCAAGTGTTTTACAATTATCTCGTTTGAAATAAAAATTCAGGAAAACATGAAGTAGAGGCTCAAAAGGTGGGAAAAGTCACGGGAAGTTATAAGTGGCTAGGATCATAGGTTTTGGAGCCAGAATGAGCCTTTCTACTGGTTTTATCCAACATTATTGTTGTTCCATTGTTTGTCATATATGACTGAACCTGACCCCATTTAGAGATTTCTTATCAGAGATTCTGGAGTAGTTGGCCATTTTCTTCTCCAGCTCATTTTAAAGATGAGGAAACTGAGGCAAACAAGGTGAAGTGACTTGTCCATGGTCACACAGCTAGGAAGTCTATGGGGCAAGATTTGAACACATTCATTGTACAGAGTAGGAAGCCAAGGTCCAGAGTGATATAATTTACAGGCAGTCACGAAAGTCTGTAAATGATAAAGCCATAATTTGAAGCTAGATCCTCCACCTCCAGAGCCAGTCCTCACTCTGAGCTTTCCCAAACAACCAGGGCACTGATTTGGAAAGTATATTAGAAAACTGCTCCCTTCTCCTCACCCCATCAAATAATGTACATATTGTACATATGGTATAAGTTATTACCAACAAATTGAAAGTTTCCATTTTTCTTCCATGATCTATAGACTTTTCAAAATCAGAATTTAAAAGGCTAACATGCAATATAGATAAAAAGAACGTGTGTCCTATGTACTAATATATGTGTTTATATGTGGACAGAACTGGCTGGGAGAGTCCTCCCCTTCCTCAGTCAGAGGAAATCTATTTGGTCCCTGACAGAGCTCACAGCAAGCTCCTTAAGCTACCAAACCTCCTGTCCCCTGGTCTACTTCGGAACATGGCAACCGTTCATAAGAGATTATAAAGCTGAAAGCTGATGGAAGAACAGCTCTCCTATCAGAATTCCTATCTGGCAAATAATAGTGACCTCAAGCAGATAAGTGTGAAAAGAATACTGGGAAAATCAGAAAGCAGAGGCAGCTGGACTTGCAATCTTGTCCCAAATTAAAATTTGCAAGGAACTTTTTTTATTATAGCTTTTTATTTACAAAACATATGCTTGAGTAATCTTTCAGCATTGTCCCTTGCAAAACCTTTTGTTCTAACTTTTCCCCTCCTTCCCTCCACCTTCTCCCTAGATGGCAGGCAGTTGCATACATGTTAAGTATGCTAAGTATAGGTTAAATACAATATATGCATGCATATTTATACAGTTATCTTGCTTGCAAAGAATTTTAAATACCTTGTCTGTCTGGATCTTCCCGACCACCTCTGGGACACATACTATTATTACCACCACCACCACTATTACTACTACTACCACCATTTTACAGATAAAAAATCAGATGAGACCTAGAAGAAGAAATGACTTGTTTCTGATCATCCAGCTCAACAATATACGAGGTAGTCCCTCTCCCACCCCTAACTGTGCAGAAGTGCAAGACTATGGGTGTTGAACACCATATATAACATCACACTTTTCAATGTGTTGATTAGTTCTGCTATTTTTCTTCTCCTCCTCCTCCTCCTCCTCCTCCTCCTCCTCCTCCTCCTCCTCCTCCTCCTTCTTCTTCTTCTCCTTCTCTCTCTCTCTCTCTCTCTCTCTCTCTCTCTCTCTCTCTCTTTTCTAAAAGGTCCCTGAATGAGGATGGAAGGGATCTTAATGGGAAATATAAGTGATGTAAAACCACAAGTTTTTGGAGAGACATGAGTCAAGTGAGCAGAACCAAAAGAACATTGTACACGGTAACAAGAAGATTTTGTGATGATCAACGGTGACAGACATGGCTCTTCTCAACAATGTAGTGATCAAGACAATTCCAATAGATTCGGGATGGAAGATGTCATCTGCATCCAGAGAGAGACACTGAATGTGGATCAAAGCAGAGTATTTTCACCTTTTTGTTTGTTTATTTTTCTTTCTCATGGTTTCTACCTCCCTTTGGTCTGATTTTTCTTGCAAGCATAGTAAATATGGGAATATGTTTAAAAGAATTGCACTGTTTAGCCTGTATCAGATTACTTACTGTCTTGGGAAGGGAGGAAATAAAGGAGGAGAAAAATTTGGAACACGAATGTTGAAAACTACCTTGACATGTATTTGGAAAGATAAAATACTGTTGAAAATAAGAAAAGTAAAAATATGGTTTTTCAATACATTAATTAATGATGGGGCCCAAAATAAACCAATCAAACAACATTTTTCCAGAAAATACTGCCAACAACTGTCTCTTTCCTACTTGCCCCTGGGTCTTCAAGGCTTTGGCCAGGGACGTGTGCCCGGGCAGGATTTGGGTGAAGATTTAGACAGGGAATCATGTCTTTCAGCCCTTCCTAAAAATCCAGGGAGCATGCATGCCATCAGTTACTGGTCAGTGGGCCGGGATGACCACCCTTCTGGGCTGCTTCCACAGCCAGATCCAGACGGCCATGCTGGCAGTGACAATAAACCCAGTCTTTGCCCAAATGGAACAGGTGCTCTTCGTGAGAGACCCCACCCTCCCTGCCCCCTCCTCCAGCTCAGAAGAGCAAGATCAAAGGCCTGGCCAGCAGCCAGAAAACAAATCCTCCCAATGAATATAGAGTGAGCATCTAGAGTGCGCACTGCAAGACCTACTAAGTGTTTTACAGAGGATCACCTCGGGCACCGTGCCTTAAACAGGACTGGCACCGAATAAATAAGTAAAGAGACTGGCCAATCTCATTTGGGCCAAAGAAGACCAGACTGGAAACCAGAAGAAGCCCGAGATCCAATTACTGGCTAAGCTCAGCATGTCTGATTTGGCCTGTCTGGGGCTAAGTCACAGAGGAGAGGCTATGTGGATTGGTGAAGGGACTTGCCCCATCCCAAGTTCTCTGCCCTCATGAAATCCCAGATTGTTGGAGCAGAAGATAACAAGTAACATTTATCATCTTAAACTGTTTCCATGCCTTTCCCAGCTACCAACTGAGCCTTTCAACAAGGTTGCAAAGTAGCTACTGATGGAAACATTATGGCAATTTTACAAAAGAGAAAGTTGGAGCCCAGAGAGGGGCCAAGGTTCAGGAGGCTCCCAGCTACTGCAGACCAGAAGCAGGATTTGAACCCAGGTTTTCCCTTTACTTTAACCCCTAGGCTATACTGCCTCTCAAGAGTTACCTCAGTTGAAAGCTAAAAAACAGACAACCAGCTGCATTTCTCATTTTTGAAATTCAAAATGGCAGGAAGCTTTTTTTTTTTTTAAATGTCATCTGGTTAGACTTTACAGGCTTACTCAGCACATGGCCCCTGAATAGCACATGCACTCATTTTTAATTAATTTGCAGGATATTCAATGGTCTGCAAATCAAGAGCTTTTGGACCAAGACACATCACCATTAGCGCTGATCCCAAGCAAAGGATCATTGAGCATTTAAAATAAAGCCCAGCCAAGGTGTCAGCCTTTCAACTTGTCACTCTGGGATTTAACTGGCTGGGGGAAGGGTGGCAGAAGGACAAGGAGAAGGTCTCTTAGTCCAGGGTTCCTGGGGCACTGAGCCAAGGCCACGGTTTTCAAATCTATTTTCACAGGAGTGAATGGCTGGTCATAATCATTATCTTAGAGACTCACTTCATCTCCTAGTTAAGGGGAAGGGGGAAGAGAATAGTATTTATCTGCTGTCTAAGTACCAGGCACTATGCTCATGGATCCCATTGGGGCTCTCATCATCCCTATTCAATATAGGAGGAAATTGAAGCAAAGAGATTGACTTGTCCAAGGTCACATGGCCAGAGTCTGAGTCCAGATCTGAACTTAAATCTTCCTAATTATAGTCCCATTGTTCTACCCAGCTGCCTTCAAGGCAACCCAGCTTAGATGACTTGCCCAGAATTCCAAAGCTAGTAAGGATATGAATCCACATTTGAATTCAGCTCTTCTTGACTCTAGGCTTAGTGTTCTACCCACTGAGCCACCACCTGTCTCCTATTTAATATATTAGGTGTTATCATACTCACACTTACACACATACACTTTCCCTCCCTCCCTCTCTCCCTCTCTCCCCCTCCCCCCACCTCTCCCTCCTCTCTCTCTCTCTCTCTCTCTCTCTCTCTCTCTCTCTCTCTCTCTCTCTCTCTCTCTCTCTCTCTCTCTCCCTCTCCCTCTCCCTCTCCCTCTCCCTCTCCCTCTCCCTCTCCCTCTCCCTCTCCCTCTCCCTCTCCCTCTCCCTCTCCCTCTCCCTCTCCCCCTCCCTCTCCCCCTCCCCCTCCCCCTCCCTCTCCCTCTCCCTCTCCTTCTCCTTCTCCTTCTCCCCCTCCCTCTCCCTCTCCCTCTCCCTCTCCCTCTCCTTCTCATACACAACTTAATTTTCCTGGTTTCAGATTATATCCCTGGGCCCTGGCCAGTTATTTTCGTAATGGCATCTTTCTACTAGAGAATGAATGCTCAAATTGAGGAGTGTCTGATTCAGATCCTACCCCCAGCACTTATGGAGGCTGTGAATTGGGACAAATGGCTTGATCTCTTGGAGTTTTTCTCTTTCTTCCTAAAACAGAGACAATAATACCAATAGCACTTACCTCACTTAGTCAAAAGAGGTGATATGTACAACTGTTATTATTAGGAATCCTAAAGTTTCATTCTAAAAAATAAAATATCTTCCATAGCCCAAAGCTATTACCGTCTGCCATCCGCCTGCAGCAGAGGGCAGGGCAAAGCTGGCAGGCCTGACTGGTGGGCATTCCCAGCCTCCTTCTCAAAGCCCTTCCAGCTCGGTGGGACTTGTCAGACCAGGAGGTCTCCAGCAAAGCTCTCAAAAATTCAGTTCCTGGCCACCTGAAGCACCAGAAGTCCGCTGGTATCCTTTAGATTATCCAGCCCAGCCCTCAATCTCAAACCTGAGCCTCTCCCTCTACCTGTGACACTCATTATTCACCTTCCCCCAACTCGTAATGGCTAAGCTAGGTCATTCCTCCTGGATCATTTATTCTTCTTAGGCACTCCCTGCCTCCCTCACTATTTATTCCCTGACACCGTAAGATTCATGTTCTCCAGGCTCTGCCTCCTTGCTGAAAAGAGGCGAAGGACTCGTAGAGCCTTTTGGATGAGACTTTTTGGATGAGATGTGCTGGGTACTTGTTGTCCCCCACCCACCCCCTAGAATGTAATCTCCGGGGGGGCAGGATGCTGTTTCCTGGTGCCTTTGCATTGCCTGAGCACAGAATCTGGTACAAAATAAATGCTGAATGAATACTTGCTGATGGATTACCTGGAGAATAATCTTATTAAAATCCTGCTCTTTGGGAATGTTTTGTTAAATGCCCAAATAATGGCAATAATGACAAATGTGACTGATGTCCTGTGTTGGCCTCTGAGGGGGCCCATAGATAATTCTGAAAAAAAGGTTTTCCGGTGCTTAACATTTTGTTTTAATTTATTAACCAGGGCTAAGAGGTCGGGTGGGGGAGCACCATTGGCTCCCCTCCCCCAAAGGGATCAAACCCGGGAAGGGAGCCAAGAAGCCAGATGCAGCCCCGTTCCCCAATGCACTCCATCCTATGGGAAGCCACTTTCGTTGCTATCTCCTTGCCTCCCTGAAGTCTTGTCCTGATTTTTTTTTTTTTATCAACAGGCTAGGACAAAGGAAGTCAAAGCATTAAGCTATTACAGAGATGCCAGATTAATCTTCCTAATGTAGAACTCTGCTCCTGGCCCTCTCCCTCCTGCTGAAAAGCCTGCTGAGACTCTGCTCAATCAAGGCAGTGTCAGAACTCTGGACCAGGAAGGAGCCTTGAAGGTCAATGAGCCCAGATCATTTCTTTGCTCCAGGAGAGTCATTGTTGTCAACCCAGGAAGAGGGCCTGATGACATCATCAGGTGTAATTGATGGCACAGGGTTCATCTGGGAGTTTGGGGCAGAGCTAACCCTTTGAACATCCAAGTGCTGTGGAGAGATGGGGGCTGTGCTATGCCAGATTTGCAGCCAGAGGACCTTGCTCCTTTATAACCCGATGCTGGCCCTGCAATTTCACCACAGTGGCCCCGCAAAGGAAGAAGCTGGACCACATGGCAGCTCCCTTCTGGCTCCAAGTCTATGAGCCTTTCAACCAGCCCAACTTTCCTTTACTTCATTTCAAGGTATCAAATCAAATCATTATGCACACAGTATGTACAAGGTCCTGTCTTTGTTGGAGATGTTCAGAGAGGGAGCTGGGATGGGGGTGGGGTCATAGGGAGGCACAGATGGCTCTGGAAAGTAAGCTCACCCAGGGCAGAGACAGCTTTGCTTGAGAATCCCAGGGCCAGGCACACAGTAGGCATTTAATGAAAGCTGCATGTTATTGATGTGTATTTTATTGTTGTGTATTTGTCAACACACACAGTCTGGCCCACTCTGGCCAGCTCTCTGGCCAATTTACCAGTGATAAAACTGAGGTCCATTCCTGTGCCTTGAGCCCCAAAGCTACTAAGTGCCCGAAGCCAGATTTGAATCCAGATCTTCTTGATGCTGAAATCAGAACTGAAATCAACAAGCACACACTGCATCTCATTCTGGTTCCCCCAACCTATCAGGAGAGATCCAAATGAGGCTGTATGTTCTTTGAAGGCAGGTACCAAGCTGTCTATCTTTGTTGTGATCCACACAGAAGGCACTTGGATAGTAGCTCAATGTGAGGAAGCTCTCTATACCTGGTCGTGTAATGAAAGCAAAGATGGGAAAAGGCAGTAATATCCCTGCCTGCAGTCAGATACCACTCCACCTCCTTTAGTGACCTTGGAGGTTTCTGAGTCATCATTGTAAGTCATCAATTTGGATCACTACAAAATCAATACTCTGTGCAAAGGAAACTGGAATTTTGGAGTCAAAAATGTGCATTTAAAAAAAAATCCTTATTAATCCCTGCTTCTTGTTCTATCAGAGTGTTCAAAAGACCTGGATTCAAATCCTACTTATCAATTAGAAAAGGAAACAGACTCTTTTGCCAACCCCCACTGCCATCAGCAAAATCAAGATAGAGAATAAAGAAAACTAAGTCTTGGGGCTTAGGATAACAGAAGGAATACTGGAGTCAGAACCAAAAGAACTGGGTTCAAAACCTGCTTTTGCAACTCCATAATTGAGTGATCTTAAGCAAGTCCCCTTACTTCTCTAAACCTCAGATTAGATTCCATGCTCTCTCCAAATTCTTAGCCAAAAGTAAATTGTTTTGAGATCAATTGTTTAGGAAACCTCTACAAGTGAATTGAGCCAGAGAAGAATAGACCAGAGCCACAACATTGCATCAGATGTATCTAGAGGAAGAGAGACATCTACTTTTTCTTTTGTGTCTTTTATCTATAAAATCTGCTTATCAAAGGGGAATGTACTCTTTGATTTTTATCAATGTTATCAAAGGGGATTGTTCCCTTTGATTTCATCAAGTCATTTTGTCATCTATTTTTTAATTTTTTTTCCTTTTACATTGTTTCTACTCATAAGTCCCAAGAAATCCTTGATAAAGTATTTGTCTTTGAAAAAGAGATGGTCAAATGACTGTTCTTTTTAATAATAATGGCCTTGTTAATAAAATGATTAAATTGCCTCCCCCCAAAAAAAATTACTTGCCAAGTCTTCATCTATGGTCCTATGAATTAAATAAAGACAGTATTTTTTAAAGTTTGATGTTCTAAAATATTTTTAAACATTCAATTATTTTAAATGGCTATTATGATTTATCTATCTTGTACTTTACCTTTGTTTTGTGAGGCAGGGAGAAGACAATTGTTATTTATTCCCCTGTTTTTTTCAAAGCTGTGACCGCATATTATCTTACAATTTCAAAATTCTCTCTGAAAATTATCTCATGATTATCCCTATCAGTGCATAGAATTTCCTATTAAAATGATCCCTCTAGTAATTCAGGCCAGTTCCAATAGACTTGTGAAGGAGAGAGAGCCATCTACATCCAGAGAGAGGACTGTGGGAACTAAGTGTGGATCACAAAAAAGTATTTTCACCTTTTTTTGTTGATATTTGCTTGATTTCTTTTTTCCTTTCTTGTTTTTTTTTTCTTTTTTGATCTGGTTTTTCTTGTGTAGCATGATAAATGTGGAAATATGTATAGAAGTGCACATGTTTAACATATATTGGATTACTTGCTGTATAGGGGATGCGGGTGGAGGAAAGGGAGGGTAAAAATTTGGAACACAAGGTTTTGTAAGAGGGAATGTTGTTGAAAGCTATCTTTGCAATTTTGAAAATAAAAAGCTATCACTAAATTAAAAAAGAAATAAAGCCACAGATGGGACTCTTAAAATGATCCTGCTAAAAACAATCTCCCCATTTTTCTTGGGGGGTAACGATAGACGATCAACCCTTGGTTGCTCGGTCAGCTCTCAACTAACCACATTAGTACTTCCAACCTCAGACTGCCTATTTTCTCAAAGGCTGCCCCAGAATGAGGCTTCCAAATGATAAAGGGAAAACTTAAGAAGAAAGAGTTCTGAGTTAGCTCTTTGGACTGGCTCCTCGAACAGATGGCCTCTGCTCATACCGCGAGGTGTTCTGTTTCTGAAATTTGACCCTCAACTTGTTATTGTTTACCAACCTAGAAAGTTCAAGCTCATGTTTAGAACAGAATAAACAGTCATATTGCTTTGATAAACTCGAGAAGCCTATGCTGTATCTCAGGATGATACCTATTCCCACCAGCTGTTACTGTGTGGATATTGGCCCAGAGAAAACCTAGCAGGGTCCCACGCTGACTCAGGGACTTTAGGGCTGAGAGCATTTTCCCCTCATAGCCCTATGCTCTAAAGCAAAGCTTCTTAAACTATGGGTTCTTAAACTGAATGTGGGGTCCTGAAAAATTTGGCAACAGTAAAAACTACCAAATATCCCATCAATTTTTAATTCTTCATGCAAAAATAACCAAGTACATCCATCTCATTAATATACATATTTGCTTTCGTCTTTAATAAATGGTACAATTATATGCATACCAAGGAATTATTTTAAAATCAATTTCTTCATGATTTATTATCAGTAAATATTTAATTTGTCTACCTATTTAATATACCTATGTTCTCAGGGTCAAATAAAAATTTCTTGGGCAAAAAGAAGTCGTCAGTGGAAAAAGTTTAAAAAGTTTCACTTTACAGAATCAGGAGATCATTATATACTTCAACAACAATACTACACGATAATCAATTCTGATGGACGTGGGCCTCTTCAACAATGAGAGGATCCGAATCGGTTCCAATAGAGCAGTAATGAACTGAACCAGCGACACCCAGCGAAAGAACTCTGGGAAATGAGTATGGAGCACAACATAACATTTCTACTCTTTCTGTTATTGTCTGCTTGGATTTTTGTTTTTTTTCTTCTCAGGTTATTTTTATCTTCTTTCTAAATCCAATCTTTCTTGTGCAACAAGATAACTGTACAAATATGTATACATATATTATATTAACATATACTTTAACATATTTAACATGTATGGACTGCCTGCCATCTAGGGGAAGGGGTGGGGAGAAGGAGAGGAAAAGTTGGAACAGAAGGTTTTGCAAGGGTCAATGCTGAAAAATTACCCATGCATATGTTTTGTATATAAAAAGCTATAATAAATAAATAAATAAATTTTAAAAAGAAGTTTAGCTCTTAAGAGAGAAGATCTGAACTCTAAACTCTTGGTTTAGATTGAGAAATATTGCTTATCAGTTGCTCTGTGGCTTAACCCCAATATTCTACCAAGTGCCTGGCACAACATAATATTACCTGGATGGATTTTTCGAAGCAGATGAAAATATCTTAAGGAAATACTTTAGTCACCCAGGAGAGAGGCTCACCGGTCGAACATCTAAGGACCAAGAGCAGGAGAGATTCAGAACCAAAGGCCCAGAGTTCAGATCTCAGCTCTGCCACTTACTCCATGACCAAGTGATTGGGAACACCATGGGTTCCTTAATTTCCTCCTCTATAAATCAAGAATGGAAGGTCAGGTGACTGGCAGGACCCACTTTCTGGCTCTTGAGCTAATCTATTGCAGGATCTGCCCACCTGCTTTTCCAAGGGCTGATTTTTTTTTTTAATCTCCATTTGGTCCTTTAATGAAGTGCCTGGGTAAGCATCAGACCCATTTCAGTTACTCCAAAAGTGATATCAGCAATCTTGTCTCCAGCTGGGCCCTCAGTTTCTAGCTCTCCCCTCAAACTTGGGGGTTTTCTTTTCTCTAGAAGCACAAAAAAAGGAATCTTGGGATCATTTTCTTGTCCAAAAGGCGGATGAAGGAATTAAAGCTGCTCCTCCCCCTCTCCTTACAATCATTCTGCAAACTATCCGGACTCTCCAGAATGCTGCTGAGAACTACAAAGGAGGAGGCGGGTCCAGAGTGCCATAAATAAAGGATCCTGACCCTTGCCAGGCCTCCTCGGGGATCAAGCACATCCAACTGGGTGAGGGAAAACCTTCTCCCTGGGGCTCTGGTGATCATGCTGGAACTGACGTCACTGATCCTGATTGAAGTTTTGTCAGCAGAAAGTTCAGTCTGTCCTGACCCAGGGGACCCAGGTATGCTCTGACTTACTTCTAATAGTATTTTGTTTTTCCAAAGACATACAACATTCACCTTTGCAAAATACCCTGTGTTCCAAATTTTTCTCCCTCTTCCTCCCCTTTCCCCTTCCCAAGGCAGAAAGCAATCTGATATTAAACATCCGCAATTCCTCTAAACATATGTCCTTATTTATCATACTGTGCAAGGAAAAAATCAAGGCAAAAGGGATAAAAAAACATGAGAAAGAAAAAAAAAACTAACAAACAATAACAACAAAAAGATGAAAAAAAAAAAACTATGATTCGATCCATATTCAGTCCCCATAGTCGTTTCTCTGGATGCAGATGGCTCTCTCCATCACAAATCAATATTGGAATTGCCTTGAATCATCTCACTGTTAAAAAAAAAAAAAAGCCAAGTCCATCTCAGTTGATCACAGAATTTTGTTGTTATTGTGAACAATGTTCTCTTGGCTCTGCTCACTTCACTGATCATCAATTCATGTAAGTCATTTCAGGCTTTTTTGAAATCAGCCCTTGATCATTTCTTATGGAACAATAACATCCCATTATTCATACACCATAGCTTCTGACTCTCTTCTAAGAGGTGAGAGGGAGTGGTCAACAGTGACGGCATTGGGAGTCAGGAAAGCCTGGGTTCAAATTCTGACTAAGATTAGATAAGAACTGTGTGACTCTAAGCAACTCACTGAGCCTTTCTCAATTCAGTTTCCTGATCTATAAAATGAGGCTATTGATAATGCTCCCCAGGGACCTGCTGTGAGGATCAAAGGCAATCCTGGGACCCCCTTCTGATGTTTATTAGGTAAACTTTAGGTAAGCCTGATGTGACCTTAGGGGAGCCTGAAAGCCTTATGGGCTTCAAGTCTGTCATCTGTAAAATTAGGACTATATTAGAGGCCTCTAGAGTCCCTTCAAACTCAAAATGGACAATCCTGTGGAAAGTGTTTGGTGAAACTTAAATGTGTATGTGTATGAGAGAGGAAGGGAGGGAAAATGGAAGGGTGGGAGAGAGAAGGAGGAGGAAGAAGAAGAGAAAAAGGAGTTCCCTCTCTCTATCCAAAACCCTTTAGTGAAGGCTATGAATGCCTTCTCAAGAAATAAATGCATAAAATACAGAGAATAGCAGAGGAGACCAATCATATTGAAATTGGAAGGGGAAGGAAAAGAATATGCATTTATGTAGTGCCTAATATGTACCAGGCATTGGGCTTTATATAGATTTTTTTTTTTCATAGATCCAAGTTAAAAAGAAAAACTTGCCCTACATAAACATCAGCTACGATGATCTCATTCTTCTCACCTCATGCAGAATTATTTTTATTAATCTTACTCTTCTTGAATCTTTTTCAATGCAGTTAAAATGGAAATGAAATTATGACAAATTGCCATCCACTGTCTCTTTTTTTAAAATATGTAATGCTCTGTAATGTGGATAGAGGGCTGCCTTTTGTGTTTTTCACACACAACGTCTTGGGATCATCCTTTGTGTCCAGGCTCAGCATCCGGACAGCTTCCAGGGCAGAGAGGGTGATGGGTATGGACCATACCTAATCCCTTAGCCAAGTGGTAAGGCTCTGCATTTAGGAAATCTTCATTCCACCTTAGAGATCATGTCTGGCATGATAAAAATAACCTTACGTTCATATGAACCAATGTTATGGTCACTGTTATTAGTTATTGCTGCTGTTGCTGATAATGGTGACACTGACCGCTTATAGCCACACCAGCCCTGGTACATTCATTTCCAAAGAAGCTGTGATTAAAAAAGAAACAGAGGCCCCATAAGGCAACTGGCCATTCATTTTAGGAGGTGACTTTCCAGAGCATTGAGGAAACAGTGAGATGCTTGTCCCCACAGGCCAAAACTCGGCCCCCTTCTCTCCCTTCTGATTTTCTATCAATGCTCACCTGAAAATATCCAGCCAATCCCTCGCTTACTCCCCCCACCCCCAGCAACACTGGTCTAAATGAATAACGATCTCAGATCTGGGCTTATGTGAAATGGCAAACCAGTGGAGCCGAGGGCAGATCTGGTCCGGCTCCCTGGCACTCCATCACCCATCCTATTAAATTTGGTTAAATGGAGCTAGGGAGCAGCAATCCCCTTGAAATTAGCTCTGGAGATTCTTGGAGAATTTGAGTGTGAGGGAAAGTAGGAAAGCCAAACAGGAGAGAATTTTAGACTTGTTGTCAAGGGAAACTTTAGAGTGATGGGCTCCCCTCCTTGCAGCTGTCCAAGAAGAGGCTGGATGTGTGACTTCAGGATAGAACAGGGGCCCTTAACCTTTTCCGGGTCACCATCTTCTTTGGGAGGCTATTTCCTGAGCTCTGGCCCCTTTGTCAGAATTCCGCAGGAGGGCACAGCTTTTCCCCAGGCTGCTCACTTAAGTCCCTTGGGCTCTGATTGTTCTATGATTACCTGGTCAAATAACCAAACAAGATTTTATTTACCTGTCTTAAGAACTTTGAGCCTGGATGGCAGGGAGTTTGTGCTCTTTTGTTTGTTTCTATTTGTTCTGACCCAGCACAAACACAATATCCATGAACAATGGACTGCAGGGAAGGGTCCAGCAGTTTCATGTTAGAACCTAATAACAGCTCGGACTGGGCACTAGGAGGAGATTAAGTGTCAGCGTATCCCAGCTCATGTCATGGATGAGGAAAACTCAGGGAGGTTTCCCAGGCAATAACTGGAAGCATCAGAACTGAGGTGCTCAGACACCCCCTCTTTTCCCGTGCCCCACAACTCCACAGGAAGCCCTAAGATCTAAGCCAAGTCACTGTCCTGTCAGCACGGCTGGCTCTCTCCTGTGCCCTTGCAATGCCAGCGCACAGAAGCAAGCTGGCCCTTTCCATGTGCCATCTTTCCTCCTGCCCCTTTCCCTTCCCGTGCAATGGCCCGAGGGTGGCCAGAAGCAATGCGAAGCTGGCAGCTGTTTCTCAGAACAAGTTCCTGGATCTCAATGCCGGGACTGCCAGGCAGGCCTCGGGGAGGAGGCCGGGCCATTTGCCAAGAAGCACAAGGGGTTGGTATCAGTGAGAGGATTAGAACTCACAGCCCAAGGAGCCTGGGATCTGCCCAGGCCCACAGTCCGGGGTTAGCCCTGACTTAATCGCCAAGCCCCTGATAAGCAGGACTCCAGGGTGGATTTGGAGGGAGAAGCACGTGACGCAGGTGTCCGTGTCCGCCCCGGGCACGGGGGCCCGGCACACGGTAGGAATTTGACAGACACCTGCCGAGGACAGGGCCGCCAGCGGCTGCCTGGGCTCTGCTCTGCTCCTCCTTCGGGATCAGCCCGCGGGCCTGGCACGCGTGGGAAACGTTCCTAAGCCCTTGTTTGCCCGGAGAGCTCGGCCGTGGGCCCGGACAAGCGAGCACACACGGCGGGCCCCGTAAAACGATCTCCCGAGGAGAACACGGGCTGACTTTCCGTTCCAAGGCCTGTAACCTAAGCCGGCCGCAGCTGGCCTGCCTCCCACTTAACTCCCGCCGGCCGGGGCCCTTTGCTGGGGAGGAGCAAGGACTAGGTAACAGGCTGTGGAGGGATAGTCCCAATTTGGGGGGGTCTCCTGCCTCATCCGTCTCTTCCTCCACGGCCGCCCCCCGCTCCCAAGACCCCCCACTGCAGCTACCCCGTGGATTCGGTTCGGTTCCGCCAATGACGCGTCGGGTGCCCCCGAAGCCCCTCGTCAGCATCCCTTAAGCGCCCACTACGTGCCAGGAGCCCGCTCAGCGGGGAGGGCCGCAGACCCAGAGCCCCCGCCGCGAACGCACTTACGCTCGGGGGGGTTCTGGGGGAGGCCCCGCGCCAAGCCCGGCGAATAAAGCGAGCAGGGTGCTGGGGAGCCCGCTGGGGTGGGGACGGAGCGCGGCTGCTGCGGGCCGGCAGGGGCCGGGAAGGGCACTGAGCGGCCGCCCCGGGGAACAATTGTTTAGGAAAAAACAAAGCGGAGGAAACTTGGGCAGCCCCGCGGACATCCTGCCGCAGAGCGGCCGCTGGCCTCCGCGGAACCGCCGGCACCAGGGGGGCTCTGGAGCGCACGCTGGGCCCCGGCCCCGCCGCCCTCCCCCCCGGACGCCCAGCCCCCCCTTCCCATCGAGCGTGGCCGGGGCTGAGGGCCCGAGGGGCGGCCGGGAAGGCCGAGGCCCCCGGGCGGGAGCCCCCAGAGGGATGCGGCCGTGGGCGGCTGCCCGCGGCTGGGCGAGGAGGAGGCCGCCGGGGCCGGGGGCGGGCGGGGCCGCGGGCGGCAGCAGGTGCCGCGGCCGCACACTCACCGTGTAGAGCAGGTTGAGCGCGCACAGGCAGCTCCGGGAGCACGCGAAGCCGCCGCACACCATCTTGCGGGGCGGGCAGGAAGCGAGGCCGGGGGAGAGCGCTGCGAGCCGGCCGGGCAGCCCCCGGCCGCGGGCACGGGCAGCCGCGCCCCCTCCTCCGCCCTCCGGGGCCCGGCTCTAGGAAGCGGAGGCCGAGCAGAGGCGCTCGCTCCGCAGTCCGTCTGTCGGTCCGGCGGCCCCGGGCAGGCTGCAGCGCCCCGCCGCCCCCGCCCACTCCTCGGCCTCCCGCGGCGCCGCGCTGCCTCGCCCAGCCTAGCCTAGCCCCGCTCCCCGGGCTCGGGCCGCCGCCGCCGCCGCCGCAGTCCCGAGGCCCCGCCCCGGCCGGGCCGCGCGCGCTGATAGGCCGCTGCCCGGGAACAAAGGTAAAATATGCAAATGTAGGCGCCGCCGCCGGGGAGGGGAGAAGGAGAGAGGGCGGTGTGCAGGCGGGCCGGGGGCGGGGGAGACAGCCACCACGTTGGCAGGTGGGGGGGCGGGGCGGCAAGAAGCCGGAGCCCCGCCGGGGTCGCGGAACCCGCTGGGCCGCGGAGGAATCGCCCGCCCCTCCGGGCCTCAGTTTCCTTCTTTGTCAAATAAGGGGGGCGGACTAGGAGGCCTCCCAGGCAGCGATCGCGCCACTATTTCCATGCAGGCTCTGCCTTCTGGAGCCCCTGGCTCGGTCCTCGGCGCGGGGGCGCGGGGGCGCAGCAGAAAGCACAGAGGAGCGGGGGGGGGAGGGGGCGCCCAGGAGCCGGGGGGAGGGGAGGTCCGGCGCGGAGGAGCCGGATGGCTCGGGTGGGATTAGCCCGAAATTACAGACAAGGGAACTGAGTCTCGGGCACGGAAACTCGAAGCCGCGTAGAGAAGGAGGGCTCCGCTCCGGGATCCGAAGGCGAGTGAGTGCGTTTTCTGCACACGGAGAAGCGGCAAAGCCCTGGAAAGCTGGGCGGCCTTCCGGGTGGCCGGCGGAGCTCACCGCCTCTTCTCTGGGGTCCGGACTCCGGAGGTTGCTGGGAGGTTCCGACCCCAAGAACGCGGGGGAGCCCCAAGGGGAGCCCGGGCGGCGAGGCCCGATCGCATCTGTCCTGGGACGGTGGGCGCAGGCAGAGGTGGCAGCTCGCGCACCCTCTGCTGGCCCAGAGGGAGGGGGACCCGGGCCCAAGCTCCCCGGCCCGGCCCCCGCCCCGAGGCCTTCTCCATGACCCCGGGCCTGCCGAGCTTGGACTCTGCCAAGAAGAGCGTCCAGGGAACCTGGGGGAGAGGGGGAAGGTGAGGGGGAGGAGGGGGGAGCAAGCCTCATCTGATGAATGACCCATCTGTGGGCAAAGCCCGGTCCTCCCGACGCCCAGTGCTGGGACCGTTCCGATCCCCCGGCTCAGTTCCGCAGCATGGCGATGCCCAGGGCGAGGAGGCAGGCTCGAACCCCGGGCTGGAGCCTTCAGGGTCTCTGGCTCCCAAAAAGGCGCCCTGGACGTGGCCCCGCTGGCGATTTCCTGGCCACTGAGGAGGAGCGGCTCAGCCCCGAACGTCGCGGACCCGCTTCCTCTACCGAGTGCAGAGCCGCTCTAAAAGCGCCTGTTTCCTGCCTTTGTCCTCCTTTCACCCTCTGTTCTTTCCCAGGCCGTCTTTCCCGATCCTTTTCCCACCCATTTTCCGCGTCCTTTTGCCCCCCGGCCACCCCTTCCTTTATCTTTCTCCCGTTAAGTTTTCGTTGTGTATGGTTGCAGTCTTCTTTGTATCCTGGGAGCAGAAAATCTACACATGATTCACGTTCACATAAAATACCCCAAATCCCCTACGCAAAAATCCTCCGTGGCTCCCTCTGGCCGCTAGCATTACCACAATCACAACAGCAAGTTTTTATTAAGCACCTACTGTGTGCCGGACATTGCTTAGTCAGACTGAAACTACCAAGTCAGACTCACCCTGACCTGGAGGAGTGACAGTCCTCACTGCAGTGTTTAATAACCTCCATAATCTGGGTGCACATGGGAGTGCACGCGCGCGCGCACACACACACACACACACACACACACACACACACACACTCACTCTCACACACACACACACTCACACACACACTCACACTCACACACACGCTCACACACTCACACACACACTCACACACACACACCCACACACACACTCACACACACTCACACTCACACACGCACACTCACACACACACACTCACGCACACGCACACACACCCCTAACCCTAACTCCCCCATCTCTATGACTCCCTCATTCTCCACTGAGTCAATCTTGCCTGCTGTCTCCTGTCCAGCACTCGCCACATATAGAGTGACTCCCCAATTCAGGAAAATGTGACCTCCTCCTTCCTGAGCCCCAGAATTCCCACGGCTCCCTCCTGAAATGACTTCATGTTATTTCATGAGATGTTGCAGATCCCAGGGGAGTGTACGCAACCTCCTGGAAGGTCGGGACTGTCATTTGTGTTTTGATTTTCTCACTCAGTCTGGCACATGGCTGACCCGGATGTCAGAAATGTCGCTGAGTTGACTAGGTTGATTTGGTGCACACTGAGTCCCTGAAACTCGCATCTGCCACATGGTCCCAGCCCCATCCTGGAGCAGGACCGGACTTGTGACCCACAGAGGATGCTAGTAAGGTTTCAGAAATCCAGTATCTCATTGGCTTGGTTTAAAATAACTTTAGTGCTTTTAGCACTGACTATGGAGATGCTTCAGTCAAGACGATTTCTATTAAACCTCATCCAAGGGGTGGTTCTTTTTCCCGAGCTGTACGTCTTGCTTCTTTGCTCCTCCTCCGTTGCCATGGCGAACAAAGAAAGCAGCCTTGAAAACTTTGCTTTGTGATGGTCTGTCGAGGCCTTTCTCCAATGGAGGAAAGCGGGATGGAGGGAGTGTAAAGCCAGTAATGAGACACAAAATGCTGACGGGCCTCGGGCTGGTTCTCTTCCCAGGAGCCCCCCCTTAGTCGGTTTTCCCTGCCCCCCCCTTTTTTTTGTGCCAGCACCTTTTGCAATAAAAGCATGTCTTCCTCCACATTAACCTTCCCCTGTACAATCACAATGCTGTAAAGTTGGTCCAGAAGGGCTTTTTGGCCACTTAATCTAATAGAATTTGAGCCACAGTGTTATTAGTGGCTGCTGGCTCATGGCTACAAATTAGGCTGGAGGAGGTGGCTTTTACCCAGCAGTGTGACACTGGATTTTTCCTCTTGATACCTCTGAGGCTGCTCTGAGACAGAAATGCACTCGACTACTGAGTTTTAGGCAATCTGGCCTTTAGGAAATAACCTGGAACTTTCAAGGATCCCAAGATGCTTCTGGACGAAAAAACAAACAAACAAACAAGCAAAAAAGCAAAACAAAACAAAACAAAAGCCCACCCAATGGATAGATAGATAGATAGATAGATAGATAGATAGATAGATAGATAGATAGATAGATAGATAGATAGATAGATATACAGGATAGATAGATAGATAGATAGATAGATAGATAGATAGATAGATAGATAGATAGATAGATAGATAGATAGATAGATAGATAGATAGATAGAGAGAGAGAGAGAGAGATGGATAGATAGATAGATAGATAGATAGATAGATAGATAGATAGATAGATAGATAGATAGACAGACAGACAGGATAGATAGATAGATAGATAGATAGATAGATAGATAGATAGATAGATAGATAGATAGATAGATAGATAGATAGATAGATAGATAAACAAACCTTTGCTTTTCCCTCCAGGCTCCAGGGCTGCCAATCTATGTACAACAGTCTCTGAAAAGACCAAATTACTGGTGACCCATAGCACCATGAGGAGATGCATGTGATAGGTTTGATTAGGAGTCTGTTCTCACCAGCCATTCACATACAAAAAAGTGCCAGAAACACCATCCTGGTGAAAGGACATGGTGGAATCAGGGAGGTAAGGTGACGGATGAGGTCAGCCCAATGGCTGCAATGGCACTGGAGATCACTGTGTACGTGGGGGGGTGCTTTTCTGAATGAGGTGAAGATGATTATGATCTATGGAAGGAAGGATCCAGGTTAATGGTCTTGGGGGCTGGGAGAATTAAACTGAATAATAACTGGCTTTGTAAAGAAAAAAAAATGATGCTTTGAGTTCTAAAAAGCACTTTATAATTATTATCACATGTAAGCTTCCCAAGGACCCTGTGAGATAAGTTCCACAGGTGGGTGTCTCATGGCATAAAATAACCACAAATTGGAAATTGCAAATTCAAAGAAAAGAAAGCTCTGAATATTTCTAGCAAAGAATTCCAGTTTTATAGTAGCATAATATAACATATACATATATATGTAATATAGTCTCAATTATATAATGCATATTTTAGCTCTAGGACTACAAGTGTTATCTTTTTCATACATGGGATGCATCACTTGCTCCAATGAGGCAGATCCCCACATCTCTGGGATTTATTTAGAGAATGAAGGGTCTGGAGTTATTGGGAGGTTCTCAGATGCCCAAGGTCACATGCCCAGTGTGTGTCAGTCACTGAAACTGAACCCCAGTCTTCTAAACTCTACCTCTTGCTCTGAAAACTAAAATCATCTCAATACCAGCCATTGCTTCTTAAAAGTCCTGGACAATTCATACCATCCCAGGGTTCTTCCCATCATCTCTCTTCAATGTATTAGACCAAAGCTCGCTCCCCTGGTTAACACTCCTCTCTATGTAGTTGCACCCTATTAGAATGTCACCTTCTCAATGGGAGTCTTGATTTTGGGTTTGTAGCCTTATCACTTAACTCATTTATTCACATGAATAATACCATACCCTGATGGCTCTCATTAACTGCAGTTGGACATGAAAACCTATGGGAACCAATTCCATAATGCTTAGAAAAGTTATATCACCAAGCTACTTGTCCTACCCATAACCTTTAGCTCTCATTCATCTGTCCCCCTTTCAGTTTCCAACATATTGATTTATTGTTAGTAGAAAGTTTCAGTTGAGAGGGTGAGCCACATGAAGTTTACAGACGCAAATAATATTGAGGAGGTAGAATGGGCAAGACTTGGCATCTGGTTGGCTATGTGGGGTGAAATGGAAAAGCCAAGATTGAAACCAAAGTCATGAAACTGGGACAAAGCTGCCCTCAGCTGCAACAGAGAGGGAAGGAAGAGGACCAGCTTAAAGCGCAACATCAGGAATTCTGCTGAAGACATTTTGAGTTTGACACGTTTATGAGATAGACATAGAGGGATATTCTGTACATGTACTTTGCTAGTAGACTTTATATTATAGACTAACTCCTTAACTCCTAATTTTTCCTCCCAAACTAGTGGAATTAGGAGACATTGAGGATAAGATTTGTCACACTCCTGGTGACCTGTTATGAGATGTCACATTCTAAAAAATTTGTCAGGGCAGGAGACAGTTCTGAAGAATGGGATTTCTGTCAGTAGAGAAAAGAACTAATCCTGAAAGTTAGAAGAAAAGCTACAGAGAGGAATAGAAACAAACAACCCAGATAAGACACATGACTCAGAAAGGGCAGTATGAAAAAATCATGATAAAGGAAAGAACACTGGAGTCATGAGATACCAGTGGCAGTTGCCTGGGTCATATGTGGTCCTAAGTGCACTTTTAACTACAGCACTCAAAGTATGTGTTCACTCTTCCTGATGCTGTTTTGTAGTAGGAGAATTCACTGTGGGGAATGGGGGAGAAAGAATAATTTTGTTAATGTTAATGTCAGTAAATACCTTTGCTTTAAGATAGTTTCATCTACTTAGTATTAAAGGTAAAGTGCATCAATGAGGACTTATGAGCAATAGTTTTCAAAATCTAGACCCAAAGAGTACCTAGAATAAGGGGTAGTAACTGTTTTGGGGGGACCTGGTCATCATCACAAGATCATTAGAACTGGCCCGAAGTATCTCAGTATTGAGAAGAGCCACATCCATCAAAATTGATCATCGTATAATGTTGTTGTTGCCATGTATAATGATCTCCTGGTTCTGCTCATTTCACTCAGTATCAGTTCATGTAAATCTCTCTAGGCCTCTCTGTATTCCTCCTGCTGATCGTTTCTTATACAATAATATCCCATAAAATCGTGTACCATAACTTATTCATTCTTCAACACACAAACAAACAAATGAATGGGTAGAGTTCTCCAACTGATGGGCATCCACTCAGTTTCCAGTTTCTTTGCAAAGCACTTTAAATGCCAACGGGGAAGCTAGATATTGAAAGAGATGGAGCTGACTGGAAGCCTCTAGTAGATAGAGACAATGGATAGAGCTTCTAGTAAGGAGGACTTGACTTCAAATCCTGCCTAAGACATATAGTAGCTGTGAGAACCTGGGCAAGTACCTTCATCCTATTTGCTTCCCTTTCATCATCTGTAAAATGAACTATAGAAGGAAATAGGAAATCACTCTGGTATCTTTGCCAAGAAAACCAAGAGGTGGACACAACTGAAAAATGGCTGAACAGCAACACTTGTGGATGTCAGGTCTATTATTATCCATATTTCACAGATGAAGAAACTGAGTCAGAAAATTTAAGGGTCACAAAACGAGTAAATGGCTGAGACAGGATCTGAACCTTGAACTTCCTGATTCTAAACTCTACAGTCTGTCCACTGGGACATCTAGCTACTCTTCATTCATTAAAAGCAATGTATAAGACTTCAGATGGTCAACATAGTCCTTGACTGATTAATTATGCTATGTCTTATTGATTGATTGATGACAGAATTGAGCATTATTTCTGTAGGAAATTTTAGCTCAGGACAAAATCCCGTGCATTCTTCTGTGTCTCATTCCACAAAACAACTCCTCAAGCTGAAGTTAGCTGGCAGTTGGGTTATCTCTCTGCCCCTGGAGGCAGACTAACCTTTGGCTGTTGGCTCTGTTATCTGGGGAAAGAGGCCAAAGGCTTCCCAGACAAAAGTCCTTCTCTACCCAGAGTGGCTTGGGTCAGGGGATGGTCTTGTCTCCGAAGGAACTCATCAGACCCCTCCCAGTGGTAAGCAGACCTCCTGGAGGATGGGCAGCCACGCCCCATCACCAGGTCTAGAGTCACAGTTTTATCAGCTAATGAATGACATGGGCTGATTGCATTTGCTAGAACTTTTTCTTTCCCTGCACAGTCAGCTGTCTGAAGAGAAAATGCAGAGTAATACAGAGGACTGAGGGCTATATTTAGCATCAGAAAAGCCTGAGTTCAAATTGTGGCTTTGCCAATTGGGAAGGGCAGCTCAGAGTTACATGCTAATTTCCGTGGCTCATCTCCTTTCTTCTCACCACAGCCCATGGCAGGTCAACAGTCTCCTGATTCCTCTTCTGTGGCTTAAAGAGTGAGTTCCCCAGCATCATCTGGGTGATGTGAGCTTGCCCATAGGCCTTCCGGAGGTCTGCTCCAATATTCTGGCTACTAGAGCACACTGCCTGGGAGACAGGAAGCAGTGTTCTTCATTTCTCCCAACTTCTGTAAATTAAGGGTCTGATTTAATGATCCTCAGGGTCCCTTTTTTTTTTGTTCAAAACCTATAAATCTACGATCCTAAGAAAACCTAGATTCTTATAATCAAGAAACAGTTATTAAGTACTGAGTGTATGCTAGGAGCTGTTTCTTTGCAAACATTAATCCTTGGAAGAAAGAATCATATTATTCATTCAACACTTGTTAGGATTACTAGGTGAGAACTCAGGTTGTCTGGACAATTACAAGGTGAGAACTCAGGTTGACTTGACAGTTCTCTGGCTCAGACCTGTAAAGGGAGTTCACACCTTAGGAATCCTAGAAGGAGCAATTACTAGGTGAGGAGTTCTCACCTAGTAATCCTAACAAACACTGAACCTTAAAATTACCATAAGGAGTCAGAATCCAGGTGGTGCTAGGACACACACACACACACACACACACACACACACACACACACACTCAATAGCTGTGTGACTCTACCCAATTTTCTTTGCTGCTCTGAGCATCAGTTTCCCCCATCATGTTTGACCTGTCTAGTTCATTAGGATCATAGAATAAGAAGAGAATAAGACCTTAGAGCTCCTCCAGTCCCCAGCTTCTTAAACTGTAGTTCAACTAGGAAATGAGTGTAAACTGTGAGCATTTTGTTTGTTTGTTTGTTTTTCTCCCCAGATTATTTTTACCTTCCGAATCCAATTCTTCCTTTGCAACAACAACAATAAAATTCGGTTCTGCACATATATATTGTATTTAAGTTATACTATAAGATATTTAATATGTATGGGAATGCCTGCCATTAGGGGAGGGGGGTGGAGGGAAGGAGGGGAAAAATTCGGAACAGAAGGGAGTACAAGGGATAATGTTATATATATATATATATATATATATATATATATATATATATATATATATATATATATATATATATATATATATATATATAATACCTATGCATATGTACTGTCAAAAAAAGTTATAATTATAAAATTAAAAAAATAAACTGTAGTTCAGGACCCCAGAAGGGGTTGTTATTTCTAAGGAAATGTTAGTCTAGAACAAAATCCTATACATTCTTCACTGTCTTGTTCCACAGAACGACTCAAGCTGATTACTGATTACTCAAGTATAACAATGTGGGGGCCATGAAACTCTGATTTATTATCAGTAAATATTTGATTTGCATGATTATTTTTCATAATAATCTAGCATGGATACAAACCTGATATCCAGACAGCCAAAACGGCTTGTCCAATATCAGATGAGCTCTAAGAGAAAAAGGCAAGATTAAGTAATTAAGCAATAAACATTTATTAAGTGCCTACTGTGTGCCAGATATCGGGCTAAGTGCTGGATAGAGATATAAAAGGCAAAACAGAGTTCCTGCCCTCAAGGAACTTACAATCTACTTGGGGAGACAATTGGCCAACAAATGTACACAAAACAAGTTCTCTATAGGATAAATAAGAAATAATAAATGGAGGGGAGGCACTGAAATGAGGGAGGCTGGGTAAGGTTTGCCACAGGAGGGAGGACTTGAGGTGGGACTTAAAGGAAGATCAGTAGTCAGAGAGCTGAAGGGAGGGTGTTCCAGACCTAGAAATGCTCAGTTTGGAGATGGAGGATCTTGTCCATGGGACAGCCAGGAGGGCTGGCTCACTAGTCCAAAGAGGACATGTTGGGGAAGAAGGTGTGAAAAAAAAAAAAAAAAAACTGGAAAGGAAGGGCGTTGAAGATCAAGATTTGAACCCAAGTCAGATGGCAAGCTTTTCCCGCTGTCCTTCAGTCAAATGAGAAAACAGAATCCAAAGCCCTGGGAGAATATTTAAAGATGTAAAGGCTTCATAGTGGCTTTTCCCACTTCTGCAGAACTTGAGCTTTGCAGAGAGCGCTTTTGTAAGTCAGAGTCGATTGACAAGCATTTAGTAAACGCTTTCTATCTGGCAGAGGCTCTGCCAGTGGGTGGAGTTATGGTTATTATTATTCCCACTTTGCAGATGGGGAAGAGACGGCCTGATCTATTGCTTCAGATAACTCTAAAACAATGGCCACAGATACGTTGTCCAATGGGGATCAATGGAAGGAGATTCCACACTGGGATTTCCCTAAATCAGGGGTAATCACGTCATTCCCATCACCCTCCAAAAAAGACATGGGAACAGAGGAGGGCCAGGCATAGGACCCAGCACTGCAGCAAAGGCTAGACCAGGGGGTCAGGACTCCAAACCCAGAACCCTTTCACCTATTCCACTTTTACTTCTCAATTACCTTCCAACCAGCAACGCTCCAGAGGTCAGGGGGGCCTCTGGTAACTCTGGTTTGTCTCTTTGTCCTTGTGGGCTGAAGGAAAGCTTCAACCGCAGTTCTCTGAGGATTAAGGAAAGGTTTAGTTCATGCAAATGACAAGTTTCTCTGTTGTAATCCGCACCTTTAGGGCTGTTAGCACCCCCACAGTCACTGGGGAAGAGGGCAATGCAGATGAGCCCCAGGCACCCTTCTGGGCGGATCTTCCTCCTTAAACCCTTCTTAGATATTCTAAAAGAGAGTTTAAATAATCCAAATGGAGGAGGATGGGGAAATTCTAAGGTGCCTGGAAGCCTCCGGCTATTGGCAACAGATCTTCTTGAGGGAGGAACTTGTTATCTACCAAGACAAAGTTCAAATAAATCTCTTGTTATCTTAAGAAATCTCTCCCCGGGGGCAGCTAGGTGGCGCAGTGGATAGAGCCCCAGCCCTGAATTCTGGAGGACTCGAGTTCAAATCTGATGTCAGACACTTAACACTTCCTAGCTGTGTGACCCTGGGCAAGTCACTGAACCCCAGCCTCAGAAAAAGAAAAAAAAAAAAAAAAGAAATATCTCCCCCACAACAGAACGCTTGGGCTAGTGGATGGAAGGGACATGTAGGAGCTAATCTTGGAATCAAGTCCCAGCTTGGATCCACACTGGCAAGGTCACACAAACTCTCAGTACTCTGGACCTGCCACAGAGTAAGTAAGTAATTAATGCTTTATCTCCCTGGGTTCAATGCAATTAGACCTTATATTGCAGGGAAAAAGCTGATCTGCATTTGTATGGGGAGTTTCTTCATCCCAGAGTTTTCTATGCTAATGAATCTTAGATCTAGTCCCTATCTCTTGCCAGGTTATCCTTCAATTTCCTTTCCCTTTGAAATTCTAATTAGCTAATTGGTCATTGCACTTTCCCTTCTAAGCTGCCAGAGAGTTCCCAGAGTCATAACAGCCCCTCCAAGGGAAAGTATCCTTTGAGTTGCAAAAGCAGTGACCAGAGCAGCAGGACCTCACCCTGGGGGAAGCCTAGTCAGTGGCAGGAAGTTTTGCACCTTCCATTAAGGATGGACTGAATCCAAGACAGGACTGGTGACATGGGATATGTTTTCATCTGGAAAGACAAGCATAGGGTTACCATAACGTTGTTCTTTTTTTTATAAGCCTCAGTTGGCCAGTAATGTCATCCTTATCCTCAGCCGTTCCTTCTGACAACCTTTTTGTGTTAATTATTCAGAAGAATCCCAATCCTTTTAATGGTTTCTCTGTGGCTGTTGATTCCATCTAACCCTTTAGCTCAATAAATTCTTGGAGAAATTAAAATAAGAAGTCATTCAATTCACAGAATTTCTCCTTTTAATTTGAGACATTCATGTGGTTATTTTTACTTACAGTGTTAATTTCTATTTGTGAGCAAACTCTATGGAAAAACCTCAATCTACACTTGAAAGTCACTTTTAGCTTTTCAATATGCTTTCCTCAATAATGATCCTCCAAAGTAGACACTCCAAGGATTATTATCTCCATTTTACAGATGAGGAAACCGAAGTTCCTTGTCTTTATGTCTCCAGGTTCTAACACACTGAGATCAGCTTAGGAACTTGATAAATGTTTGTTGCAAAGTGAAATGAGCAGAACCGGAAAAACATCGTTAAGAATAAGGACAATATTGTTTGATGATCAACTGTGAATCACTTAGTTATTCTCAGCCATATAATGGTCCAAGACAATTCTTCATCTTCTTTTTTATTTATTTGTTTGTTTGTTTATTTGTTTATTTATTTATTTGTTTATTTGCTGAGACAATTGGTGTCACATAGCTAGGACATGTTAAGTGTCTGAGACCAGATTTGAACTCAGGTGCTCCTGACTTCAGTGCTGGTGGTCTAACCACTGCACCACAAGACAATTTTGAAGGACTAAGATGAAAAATATTTCCCACCTCCAGAGAAAGAGCTGATGGAGTCTGAGTGCAATCTGAAGGCATCCTATTTTTCACTTTATATTTATGTTCCTTTTTTTTTTTTTTTTTTTGGCAGGGAAGGGGAGGAGTCTGTTTGACAAAATTACTAATATGGAAATGTTTTGTATAACATGATTGCACATGTATAATCTCTTTTTTATTAATTTTATAATTATAACATTTTTGACAGTACATATGCATAGGTTTTTTTTTTTACAACATTATCCCTTGTACTCCCTTTTGTTCTGAATTTTCCCCCCCTTCCCTTCTCCCCCTCTCCTAGATGGCAGGCATTCCCATACATATTAAATATGTTATAGTATATCCTAGATACAATATATAGCACATGTATAATCTCTATCAAAATCCTTGCCTTCTCAAGGAAGTGGGAGGGAGGGAAGGGAAGGAATTCAGAATTTAAAATCATAACAAATAATGAATGCTGAAATGGGTTTTGCATGTCATTGAGAAAAAAAAATTAAAACATTCTTTAAAATGTCTGTTGCCCAAGAAATCTTGTTTTACACACATATATTGTATCTAGGATATACTGTAACACATTTAATATATATGGGATTGCCTGTCATCTAGGGGAGGGAGTAGAAGGATTGGAAAAGTGAATACAAGGGATAACGTTGTAAAAAAAAAAAAAAAAAAAAGAAAAAAGAAAAGAAAAGAAAAGAAAAAAATTACCCATGCATATATACTGTGAAAAAAACTATAATTATAAAATTAATAAAAAAGAAAGTTAAAAAAATAAAAAAATAAAATATCTGTTGCATGAATAAAATGACTGGTGTGCATTGCTAATCACTGTTGGAACCCAAATTTAAATGTGGCTTCAAGGCCAGCCATGATCCATTCCTCCACCTTGCTAATGATTGCTGACCATAATTTCCCAACTTCAGCTTTTCAGTTCGACTTTCCAGTGAGATATCCCACAGGCCACTCCATGTAAAACGTTCCACTATCTCCATGAATTCCTCCCTCCCAGATGCTTTCCCACTCTCCAAAACAGAAGCGGCTTAGCCAGCTTCACTCGGTGCATTCTAGCCCCACACCTTCCCTAGCAGTCCTATTTCAGGGGCTGCTTTATGCAATTGCACCTGTTCTCATTTGCAAACCATGTCAGTGTGATGTGCCAATTATTCAGGTCCCATGCTTCCTCTGGCTTTGTCTCGAAATGTAAAATAGAGAGCAGCCTCTCAACCCAATGGCTGCTGCTTCATCTCTCCTTAGGATTTCTAGAGACAGTGACTGGCTAGCTACTTTTTTAGTTTCAGCCAATCATTGCCATCATCAGCATGAGGTTCCTATAGCACTCCAGGGCTGGCAATGAGCTTTCCCAAACATGGTGGTCATGTAATATATAACCGAGATCAGATGGTACACGAGGGGAAAAAAAAAGGGGGGGGGGACTGGAATCAAAGAACTGGAATTCAAATCCTACCCCTGCTATTTACTACCTTGTGCCTCAGTTTCCTCATCTGTAAAATGAGGCTTATCCTGGCTGTCTTCCTTTCCGGCTTTTGTTTTATCATCCTTTGATATTAGGAGATACATTTGTGGCTCAAAACAGCCCTGTGTGGTATGTGGTCCATGTTCCTTCTGCCCCTTTTTCCTCATGAGAAAGCTGAGGCCCAGAAAGGTTTTGTGTGACTTGCCTACAGCTACAAAATATAGATTATGAAACTAATATTCTCATATATAAGATTAATATAATAAATATAATACAATATAATATATAACATAGTATAATATAATATATAAGATATATATCAGTTATATAACTGATATCATATTATCGGGGAGATAATATGAGGTTGCTGAGGTTTCCCCTCCATTTCAAAAATGATACCACCTGATATACATAGTGAGCCAAGCTTCACACTTGGTATCCCATCTCCAGAAGCAACACCGCTATTTCTGGAAGAATTAAAAATGCATAACTGAAGGAGAGGCTGGAGGATCACTGGATTCTGGATGCTTGGATGGGAGAGCCATTTGCAATAACTCATTAACAGCTGTTTTTAGGAACAGTGGAGCTCTTAAAACACGTTGAATTTTGCATAAAGCCCTTAGTTAAAAGCCATCATTCTACTATGGCTGTGCCCACACAGGAGGGCACAGTTACTGAGGGACTTCAGAAATAGCCAGCTGATGCCATCTCCCAAGGGTGGCAATGTTGCCATATCCCCATGCTCCTTGAAGCTCCTCTCCATCACACCAGAATATTAATGCAGTGACAGGAGGTCACTGTATGAGCTGTCCTGAGGTTTGGTCCTTAACCCTGTGGAAAAGGGGAGAGAATTTCAGCCCTAGCGCCAGCCAAGGTCCTGAAGGCAAAGCCATCCAGCGTAGCCTGTATCTTACATGTGCCATCTAGTGGGAGGAGAAGGGAAAGCTATCCCAAGACCTTTCTGAGAAGCAGATCAGGAAAAAGAGCATCCCAGTCCTGCCTGAGGAGACCACTTGCAGTTCAAAAAGCAGCTGAGGACCATTCAAAACAAACCAGAGCGGGGGCTGATTGTGGAGGAAAGGCTGAAAGGAAATGGAACATCAAATTCACTCCAGCTGGTACATTTCTATATTTCTGCCTCTGGGGAAAGGACTGCTGTTCCCTTCCCCTCCTTGGCTCTCCTTTACTCAAAGTTACCTCCACAGAAAATGAATCCGAACACATCCCTTGCTTTGATCTGTTTAGCTTGTCACATTTGAATAACCCTCAGTGGTTTTCTGCATCAGCATAAGATCCATTTGGCCTTTATGTGCTAGGACAGGTTGAATTTTAAAATAAACATTTTTATGCAAAAAAAACAAAACAAAACAAAACTCAAAAGGTTCCTAATTTGTGAGGGACGATATTTCCATTTAAATTAGGTATGATTGATGAGACACTTCTCCAAGACAACATCCAGTGTCAGATGCATGCTTACTCATTGGGAGAAATTCCCAGAAGACCTAGCTGCAGGGTGGTGGGACCACTGGGTAATGGAGAGGGAGCTTTCTGCCCACCAGCAATTTTAAAAAGGGGATGTGGCCACTGAGAGAAGTATAGGACATCAATATTCACAGTGTCCAGACAGGGCTCAGAACAAGTGCATGAAAACATCCATCAGTCAGTTAACAAGCATTAATCAAGTGCGAAGTACAGAGGATACAAGGAAAGGCCAAAGCAATCTTGCCCTCAAAGCACATTCTCACTGGAGACTCAATATGTAAAACACTCAGCAGATGCATCAAAGAGGCGGGATTGAAGGATCCTGCCATGACTTTCCCCAAATGTATAAAGTTTTAGCAAAATGCAAGTGACCTCAGAACTTAGGTAAGAAGTTTATTTTTTTAATTAATTTTTTCTTTTTTTTTTTCTTTTTTCTTTTTTTAATTAATTTTATAATTATAACTTTTTTTGACAGTACATATGCATAGGTAATTAGTTTTTTTTTTTTTTTACAACATTATCCCTTGTACTCCTTTCTGTTCCGAATTTTTCCCCTCCTTCCCTCCACCTGCTCCCCTAGATGGCAGGCATTCCCATACACATTAAATAGCTTATAGTATATGCTTGGTACAATATATATCAGCAGAGCTGAATTTTGTTGTTGTTGTTGTTGTTGTTGTTGTTGTTGTTGTTGTTGTTGTTGTTGTTGTTGCAAAGGAAGAATTGTATTCAGAAGGTAAAAATAATCTGGGAAGAAAAACAAAAAACAAAAAACAAAAAATGCTAACAGTTTACACTCATTTCCCAGTGTTCCTTTTCTGGATGTAGCTGATTCTGTCCATCATTGATCAGTTGGAATTGGATTAGCTCTTCTCTATGTTGAAGAGATCCCCTTCCATCAGAACACATCCTCATACAGTATCATTGTTGAAGTGTATAATGATCTCCTAGTTCTGCTCGTTTCACTCAGCATCAGTTAATGTAAGTCTCTCCAGGCCTCTCTGTATTCCTCTTGTTGGTCATTTCTTACAGAGCAATAGTATTCCATAACCTTCATATACCACAATTTACCCAACCATTCTCCAATGGATGGGCATCCATTCATTTTCCAGTTTCTAGCCACTACAAAAAGGGCTGCCACAAACATTTTGGCACATACAGGTCCCTTTCCCTTCTTTAATATTTCCTTGGGGTATAAGCCCAGTGGTAGCACTGCTGGATCAAAGGGTATGCACATTTTGATAACTTTTGGGGCAAATTTATTTTTTTCAATAAAAAAACAAATTATTTTCCCCTATCATACAACTCTGCCTACCCTCATTGAGAAAAAAGAAAGAAAGAAAGAAAGAAAGAAAGAAAGAAAGAAAGAAAGAAAGAAAGAAAGAAAGAAAGAAAGAAAGAAAGAAAGAAAGAAAGAAATAGAAGTAACAAAGCCCTTATAATAAATATACAAAGTCAAGAAAACAAATTCCTGTACTTATCATGTGTTTAAAAAAAAAAAAAGTATGTCAAAGTATCAGCCCTGAAGTAAGGAAGACCTGAATTCAAATCTGACCACACGTCCTAGCTGTGTGTGACCCTAGGCAAGTCACTTGACCCCAATTGCCTCAGCAAAAAATTAAAAAATAATAATAATAAAATATATGTCTTAATTCCAGTAGACTTGGGATGGAAAATTCTGTTTGCCTCCAAAGAGGGAACTATGGAGACTGAATGCGGATCAAAGGATAATATTTTTATTTGTTTATTTGCTTTTTTTTTTCCTGTTTTTTTTTTTTTTTCTCTTTTGGTCTGATATTTCTTATACAATATGATAAATACGGAAATATGTTTAAAAGAAAATCACATGTTTAACCTATGCCAGATTGCTTGCTATCTGAGGAGGGAGAAAACATTTGAAGCATAAAATCTAACAAAAATGAATATGGAAAACTACCTTTAAATGTATTTGGAAAATAAAATATGATTGCAATTTTCCCATTGCTTTCTTAAATTTAATCAATAAAAACAATAAATCAAACCTTTTTTTTGGTAGTATTTAGTGACATAGACAATTTAACAATCGATTTCCAGGTACCTATAACCTATCTCTGAGTGGAATGGTAAGTATAGATCTAGTGATGGGCCATTACTGGGTCAAGGCATGTGCCAATTAAGTGACTTTCTAGCCATAAGTTCACATAACTTCTTTAAGGACTGCACCAACTCACATCTCCACCAAAATAGCCTGTGTTATTTTCTCTCAGCTCCTCTACATTGGTCATTTCCCTTTTTTGGCCAGCATTAGCAATATGATAAGTGTGAGAATAGAACCTCATAATTGCTTTAATTTGAATTGATCTAATTATAAATCCTTTGAAGTCCTTTTTTATTGTTAATAGGTTGGATTTCTTCCTTGAAAATTGTTTGAGCAAGTTTCAAACAAAGATATTAAAACTATTTATAGTCATATAAAATGCCTTAAATCCAGCTAGGTGCTGCAGGGGATAGAGCACCAGCCCTGAAGTCAAGGAGACCTGAGTTCAAATGTGGTTTCAGGCACTTAACACTTCCTAACTGTGTGACCCTGGGCAAGTCACTTAACCCCAATTGCCTCAGGGGAAAAGCTTTAAATCACTATTGATTAGAGAAATGCATATTAAAATAACTCTATTAAAATAAAGTACCACCTCACACCAGCGAGATTAGTTAATGGGACAGAAAAGGAAAATGGTAAATGTTGGAGGGATGGAGAATGTGAAAAAACTGCAACACTAATGCCCCAAAGGTGGAGCTGTGAACTGATCCAACTATCCTGGAGAGCAATTTAAAACTGTCCAAAAGATCATAAAACTGTGCATCCCCTTTGATACCACTACTAGGTCTTCATCCCAAAGATCGATCGATCTATCTATCTATCTATCTATCTATCTATCTATCTATCTATCTATCTATAGATATATAGATATAAATAAATATATAGATAGATAGATATAGATAGATAGATAGAGATAGAGATAGAGATAGATAGATAGAGATATATCTATATCTATTTATCTATCTATATATATATATTTTAAAAGATGAAAGAACCTATTTATAAAAAATATAATTACGGAAGCTCTTTTTATGGTGGCTGGGAATTAGATATTGAAGTGATTCCTATCAATTGGGGAATATCTGAGCAAGCTGTTGGATTTATTGTAATGGAATATTTTTGTGCTACAAGAAATGGCAAGATGATTTCAGAAAAATCTGGAAAGATTTACAGGAACTGGTGCTGAATAAAGAGAGCAAAACCAGGAGAACAATGTACACAGTAACATCAGTATTGTATGATGGCCAACTGAATAGCTATTCTCAGCAATACAATGATCCAAGATGATCCCAAAATAATAATGAGGGAAAAATGCTATCTGCTTCCAAATTAAGACTGAAGGCATCTGAATAAAATTGAAATATACTTCCTTCCTTCCTTCCTTCCTTCTTTCCTTCCTTCCTTCTTTCCTTCCTTCCTTCCTTCCTTCTTTCCTTCCTTCCTTCCTTCCTTCCTTCCTTCCTTCCTTCCTTCCTTCCTTCCTTCCTTCCTTCCTTCCTTCCTTCCTTCCTTTCTTCCTTCCTTCCTTCGTTCGTTCCTTCCTTCCTTCCTTCCTTCCTTCCTTCCTTCCTTCCTTCCTTCCTTCCTTCCTTCTTTCTTCATTTCTCTTCCTTTCTTCCCTTCATTTTCTTCTACAAAAGACTAATATGAAAATATTTTATATGATTACACATATGTAATCTAATTGCTGGGAGAGCAGAAATGAATAGAATTTGGAACTTAAAACTTAAAAAAAATGCATGTTAAGAATTGTTCTACATGTAATTGAGAATAAAATATTATTCAGGAAAAAGAAAATTGTCTATAAACTTTGGCCATTTACCAGTTGGAAATGACTATAAATTTGAAACTATTTCAGGTGTGTATGTATGTATGTGTGTGTTGGAAACAAGGCGTTCACAAATTTCCTGTCTCCCCCAGTTTTATAAGGGGACTGAGAACAATTATTAACTTGCTTCCTGGTTACTTACATTGTTAGTGCATCTTTATAAAATGTTTGGATTATTGCATTATTGACTTTTCCATGGAATGATCCAGGCAGTTCTCTCTTTATATAAACAGACCATTCTGCAGCCCTTTCCTAATTTGAATTTGCCATGGACTTGGGGAAAAGAGGGAAGTAGGAAAGGGGCCAAGAGCTTCTGGGGGGAAGTGGCTGGATATGTAAAGGTAGGGGACAGAGAAGCGAGAGCAGGAAGAAGAACACCTGAGCCAGCCACGTTGGGGAATGGCCAGAACCAAGAGGAAGAACATGGAGACTGGGACAGAGCCAGGAGAGGCCCAGGGCCTCATGAGGCCCTTGAATTGATAGTAGCCAGACTCCCCGGGCACTATGGCATTGGGTTGGGCCTTATTATGGTAGAGGTGAGTTTTCCCAGCATCCATTCTTCTGCTTTCACTAGAAGGATTCTTTTTTAAAGGTTTTTTCTTTCCCGTGGGGGAGGGAAAGGAGACTGAGGAGCTCTAGGCCGAGGGACAAGAGTAGAAGAGCACAGTATTACCCAGTTTACATAACTGGAACATTTCTTATTTATGCCCAAGTAGAGTTTCATAATGGAAGCGTACATGGAGTCAGATTGTCTTTAATGATGTGGGGCTGATGAGGAGGATGATGTTGGTGATGAGTTCTATAACTGATGACCCCAAAGAGCTTTCCTAAAACCTAAGGAAAAGAATGGGGATTCCTTTTCATGAGAATGGCTGGTAATGTGCTGTATTGATTACATAACACATTTTTAATTGCCCAATATTTAAATGGAAATACTGGCAGAGGGAATTCAATATCTCCTTAGTGAATGCTCAAAACACTTTGTTTTTGAATATGTTCCAGAATATTACCAGGAAGCAAAGTTAAGTTCACTGGCTTTCTTCCTTTTCTGAAAACCAAACATTTCCCCTGGTCCAGTCCAATGACATTTCTCTGTGATTTCTTAGAGTGTTGACAGCAACTTAGCAATTAGCCCCATTAGTTTTTATGATACCTGAGATATAGTGTGTCTGATCCTGGTGCTCTTATGAGCTCCCTAATTACCTCTTGCTTAGATTCCTGATAAGCTTTTAAAAAATTATATATATATATCTATCTATCTATATATATACATATATATATATATGTGTGTATATGTATTATCCTGGAAGGAACTTTTACACTGGAAAGTATAAAAGAAAAGTAATTTTCCCTGCAAAGAAAATGTTAAAAAAAATGTTTGGGCAGCCATATCAATTTCTTCAGATAATTCTTCCTTTCCCCCCTCATTGGAATTGTTTTAAAATCTTTGCCTTTTTTTTTTTTTTTTTTTTTTTTTTTGGCAAGGTAATTGGGGTTATGACACAACTAGTAAGTATTAAGTGTCTGAGGCTGGATTTGAAGTCTTCCTGACTTCAAGGTCCATGTTCTACTCACCATCTAGCTGCTGGTGAATTTATTTTTTTTTCCCCAGAGGCAATTGGGATTAAATGACTTACTTAGGGTCACACAGCCAGGAAGTGTTAAGTGTCTGAGAACAGATTTGAACTCAGGTCCTCCTGACTTCAGGGCTGGTGCTCTACCCACTGCGCCACCTAGCCATCCCCAGAATTTAATTTTTGTGAGTTTCCTCTCTCTCTCAGGCTGACTTTGTCCTTGGAATATTAGGTTGCTGGATTCTACCTGTCCTTTATCTGAACCCTTTGAAATCTGTTTTTCCAAAACCTATCAGGACTTTTAATAAGAAGGGTCACTTACTCTCTAAGATCACATCGAATAATTCTTTATTGATAGAAATTAAAATTATTTCCACCATTCCAATTTGTAAAGAAAGAAATGATCATCTCCTACACTTGGCTAAAACAACCTTTCAAATATCTGTCCATATCAGTCTCCTCCTCAGAAATGTTTAGGATCCTCTTGTGAATTATAAAAGAAAATTCAAAGTTCTTAGCTGGGTCTTTAAGGTCTTTAATAACATAGCTCCAACCCATCCTTCTAGCTTTCTGTGATGTTTTCATTTTATATTATTTTGCCTTTGATCCTCTCCCTTCCCCAAGGTGACTATGCATTGACTGCCACAGAATTGCTTTATATTTACTTTTTATATATTTTATGTATACTTATATGTGTGTTTGTTTCTTACCCCTAAAAGAATGTAAACTCCTTGAAGTCAGGAACTATGTTCTTTGTGTATGATTCCCCAGTGCCTGGCATGTCCTAGGGGCTTAATAAATGTTTGAGGGTCTTACTTCTCTTCATATACATCTACATCTATTCCCCGTTTTCTGATTTTGTTATTTCATCTCTTACTACTATGCATTCATACAAGTTATCTCCTCAAGGAGAGACAGTCCTTCCTTATTTCTGCCTTTTGGAATCCTTTTCTTCCTTTCAGCTCCTCCCAGGATCTACCTCCTCTGGACCATTCAACTTCAATGTGCTCCAATCAAAGTGTTCTCTAATTCCTCAAATTTCCCTAGAGCATCTTCTCTGTGACTCTCTTTTACCCATAATACACTATTCCGCATCACATTACCAGTGTAACACATCTAAGTATTCTCCACCCATTTTGTCTACTGGCTTCCTCTTCACTTCTATAAATGATTCCCTGGCATATTGCAAGCTTCTAGGGAGAAAAGGGTATTTTTATTATCTTCTTGGCTCTGATTTTTTTCTCAGTTGTAGATGAAATTCTGGTTTTTTTCAATCTTGCCCTTATTCAGCTAATTGTGCTGATGTTTTTAGACAGAAGGAAGGTGAATTATAGCCACTACTTATACTTTAATGAGTTGAATGAGAAAATACAAATGATATATATTTTATCAACTTTATGGCATCACATAAATGCCAGCTATTAAAATCGTTATTATGCGCGAAATCATTAGTGTGAGTATCCTTCTCCCCCGATGCTGATTACAATCCATCTATAACTTCTATGTGTTTCATGAGGAGGGCCAAAGAATTCCTCTCATAGCAATTTGGAATTATGGTCAAAAAGTTTTCAAACTGCGTACCCTTTGACCCAGCAGTGTTTCTACTGGGCTTATATCCCAAAAAGGTCTTGAAGGAGGAAAAGGGACCCACATGTGCAAAAAATGTTTGTGGCTGCCCTCTTTGTCATGGCAAGAAACTGGAAACTGAGTGGATGCCCTTCAATTGGAGAATGGCTGGAGAAGTTCTGGTATATGAATGCTATGGAATATTATTGTTCTATAAGAAATGATCAGAAGCATGATTTCAGAGAGGGCTGGAGAGACCTATAGGAACAGCTGCTGAGTGAAGCTAGCAGAACCAGGAGATCTTTGTACACAGAACAATAAGACTATACGATGATCAATTCCAACATGAGATGGCTGATGCCAGTTCTAATGATCTTGTGATGGAGAGAGCCATCTACACCCAGAGAAAGGATTGTGGGAACTGAGTGTGGATCACAACATAACATTCTCATTCTTTTTATTGTTGTTCACTTACATTTTGATTTCTTACTCATTTATTTTCTTTTTTGATCTGATTTTTCTTGTGCAACATGAGAATGGTATAAATATGTTTATATACATTGGATTTAATATATATATTTTAACATGTTTAACATATATTGGTTTGCTTGCCATCTAGGGGAGGGAGGAAGGAAGGAGGAAAAAATCTGAAACACAAGGCTATGCAAGGGTCAGTGTTGTCAAATTATCACTGCCTATGTTTGGAAATAAAAAGCTTTAGTTAAAAAAAAAAAGGATTCCTCCAATAGTCACTAGGCAATCTCCTGCTCATGAGTCTCAAGTTCTTGGAAAGCAGACACCATCTATTGCCAATCAGTCATCAGGCATTTATTAAGTACCTACTATATACCAGGAACTATAATAAACACTGGTGACACAAGCATGAAGAATACAATAGTACCTACTCTCAAAGAGGTTACCTTCAAATGCCAGGATGATGCCCGAACCAGGTAATAGAACCTGCCAGTATGAATGCTTGCATCCCTTTGAGAACCAGAGGTCACCTCTGTGCAACAATGAGTTCTTAGAAGATTCTTTGTTGACTTTTTAAATTTGACGTTAGTGTTTCCTGAGTGCCTGATCTCTCAGAGGAGCTGGATCACTGACAGCAAGTGCTTATGGGTGTGGGGGATGATGGGCAATGGTGCAGGATGAAAGGAGGCTGTCAATGGCAGGTTTTCCTTCACACTAATGGGCTCTATTCACTTCCTCTGCCAGTGTGGAGGAGGAAGGAGGAAAGCTCCGCGAATCCAAGAATTGAGATGTTGACATTGGCGCTTTGGGATTAGAACCTGGTCTATGGCTGATTGGCTTTCCCCAGCATGAAGGAAAGGCTGGAAATCAGCATTTGGTGGTATCCTCCCGTGTTCCCAGCCACTTCTGGCTCACAAATGTTCCCTCTTGTTTCTCAGCAGCAGAAGGAGAGCTCATGAGCTTGGCCCTATTTCCCTGAACCCTCATTTGTTTTGCTTCCTTTTGGAGGCCAGCCTTGAAAGGAGTTTGAGTTCATTATCTTAAGTTCTGAATTGTTCTTTGTCTTCCTTTCAGAACTGAAGTATGGGGTGTGCGTTTCCATTGTGTAGCTTTCTGTTTCCAGGATAAAGAGCCAGCCCGCTCTAGCTCCAGTGAGACCAGCTGTTGCCTTGAAAAGTCAGTGAGTCTTGTGCCGGGACAAAGGTTACATAGGCTAAAGGAAACCCGAAGCAGCCTTTTAGAACTCGTGTCCCCAAAAGCATCGGGAGCTTCCCTTGAATGAGAATAAGCAGACTAGGTGGGGAAAAGCAGACCCACATGGAGTCGTTTTTGCAAGGTTCCCTCACGGGAGGAAAGGAGTGATTCTGTTGTAGCGCAAGTTCCTCCATCAGAGAACTGACTATGGAGGTAATGGGTGATATGCATTTATTAGGCACCTACTCGCTCCTTGTTATATCTTTCATATGTGTGTCTCTTTCCCCCCAGAATTGCTCTTCTTTGATCAGTTCCATGCCTGGAGACCATGACGCCCCAGGAAAGCATCCTTGCCCCTCAACCTTTCCGCTACACTAGAAGAGCTCCAAGTATGGAACCCCAGGGCTGGGATAATTGGCCCAGCTTCCTGAAAGGTCTTACAATCACACCATATCTAGATTATATGTTGATTAGCTAAGGATCCTGACAATGGTTAGTCTGGAGAAGGCTACCCCGGCTCCCAAAGCCCTCCAACATAGACAAAGGACTAGACTTTTTCTTCTTGTTCCCTGAAGGTGGGATGAGAAGTGATGGATAGAAGTTCCAGAAAGGCAACATTCCCTAAGTGGAGCTCTCACAGTAAGGGAGAAGAGGGATGAACCCCCCCCCAGGTGTTTTTTAAATAAAGAAAGTCTTGATGACCATTTGCCAGGGGTGTCCTAGAGAGGGCTGGTCTGATGGCCTTGGAGGGTTCATATAATTCTGATGCCTTTTGGCAACGTCCTTCAACAATCTGGTTTCCTCTCTGAAACAACGGGATTGGATCAGGTCACCTCTAAATCTGTGAATGCTCCCATTTAGCAGAGGAAGAAACTGAGCCCCTGAGACATGAGCAGTTCAGCCAAAGACACCCCATCAGGAAGTAGCGGTGGCTATCTAGTACAGTGTGCTGAGCAAGACTGAGGCTGGAGTCGGGAAGCAAACCTTTCCTCGTGCTCTTATTAGTTCTATGACTCTATGCAAGTAGCTTAACCCTTCTTGCCTTCCTTTCATCTGTAAAATGGGATAATTAATAGCACCTGCCTCCCATGGCTGTTGTGAAGGTCAAATGAGATAAGAATTGTAAGGTTCTTAACACGGGGCCTGGGATATAGTAAGCATTATATAATGTTAGCTCTCTATCTATAATATAGACACGTATATGTATATGTCTACAGATATATAGACTCATACGCATATATGTGGACACATGAATCCAAAAATCAGAGCAAGTCTGAGCTGGGATTGGGCAGGAACAGCAGCTTGAGTGAAGTCAGACATTCTGCCTGTGATTTTTGCTCCAAAATGAACAAAGCACCAGAATTTTAAAATCCTTTGTTAAAAGGAAGTTAGTTCTAAATGTGGCTCTGCCATCTGGACCTTGGCAGGCGGGTCCCTGTGCTGTGCATCCCGACATTCGCTTTCCTCTCTTACCTCTACTCCGAGCAAATGCGAATTCTGCTCCCCAGAAGCCCATTTGGCACAAACGGCGCCTGCGGCCACACTCTGGGATCCCAGCAGACTCAGTGGCTGCCGAATAAATCGCGCCTCTCTCCTGCTAGGAGGCCGGAAAGCTCCGGTCTTGCCCACCTCGGGCCAGGTCCTGGTCCTGGAACGTCATGGACCGTTGGACCTCTCCTTGGGAGGCTGTCTCTCTGGAGGCCAGAGGGGGATGGGGGCAAAGAACTCTTACTACTTGGAATCCTGGCATGGGAGCTTGGAACTCATCCAAGCCTTTCCAAGTTTTATTGCTGTTTTCATGTTTACATCCGGTGTTTCCCCATTGACCCTATTTCCCTCCCTCCATGAGCTTCTCTCGAAACAAAAAAAAAAAAACAACAGTGATTCCAAAGCATCCCATCCATTCCAAAGTGGCTCGGTGGGGGGGGGGAGCGAGGCAGTATATCCAGTGTTCCCCACCCCTCGGCCTCCACCTCTCCAATGAAATCCTTTCTTCATTTTGGAGAAAACTGAAATCCAAAAGACCAACTGATTTCTCCAAGTGCCCGAGGCTGCTGAACCAGTAAATCATCTTGACATCTCCCTCTTGTTTTGATTTAATAGACCAGGAAGCTGAGGATGAGGAGTGATTTGTCCACAATCACACAGCCTTGGCCTCTAGTCCCTGAGGTCCACTAGGAGCGGACATCGGTCAAAGGGAATGGGATGACTGGACATGGGGTGCCCCCCAGAGGATCCCGGGGGAAGTGCAAGCAGAGAAATGGAAGTCCATATGGTGTAGAGGACATAACAGCCTCTCCCTCACGGAGTTGTCATGTAGGCTCTAAGAAGGAAGCTAGGTGAAGGGCTCTACAGATGCAAACTGTTGCTGTGTGGGTCGTTATTATCGTTAATTATTGTTCCATAGTCCGAGGGCCCATCAGCTTGTCCGTCACTTACTCCTCCACAGAAGCATAAAGGGAGAACAGGGGAACCAGGGGTGTCGGGCCTGGTGATTAGGGCAACGTTACTGAACAAGCCAAGAAAAACCAAACAGAAGAAGCCCCAAAGAAGGGGTTCCTCTCCCCACCTCCTACGGCTCCTGTGACCCCATGGGGAGGGTTTCTGGGCAAAGACACTGGAGTAGTTGCCCTTTCCTTTTCCAGCCCATTTTGCAGATGAGGAATGGATTAAATTACTGGCCACACGGTTAATAAATGTCTGAGGCCAGATGAGAAGTGAGGAATCTTTCAGGCTCTAGCGCTCTACCCACTGAGCCACCTAGCTGCCCCCAGTTTGACTTTATCTTAATCTTTTTCCTATGCATCCTGCTCCAATCAAAGCGGCCCCCAGACAGCTGCTTCCCATTCAAACAGCCCTCCACCCCCTGCCTGGGCACAACGCCCCCCTTCCCCACCTCCGTCCCCCCCATCCAGCCCTCCTCCTTCTTTACATCCAGCACTTTCTCAAAATTATTCTGCGTAACCATAGATATTTTGTCTTTACTTACCTGTGTCTGTGCAGTATCCTCACCTTCCCTCCCCCACTAGAATGGGAGCTCCCTGAAAGGAGGTCCTTTTGTCTTCTCATCCCCAGTGTGAAGCACATGGTAGGTGTTTAATAAATGCTTACTGTATTCAATTGAATCACTAGGGTGCTTAAATCACTGAGAAATGTCCATTTCTGGAGTCTGAAAAGCTGCTGACTGGCCCTGGATACGATCAGGAAGTGGTCATGGGGCCTCATGTTTCAGCAAAGGTAATGGTGAAAATCAGGGAGGTAATAACGGGGTATGTGTGACCTATTGAAGCAAGAATGCCCTTTCACCTCAAAAAAGAAACAGCTAAGGCTGATTTCCTCCCGCCTCTGGCCAAGCCCAAGTATATGGGGGCCTTCTAAAAAGGGGCACCAACGATCCAACCCCAACAGGGGCAGGCAACGGGGCTGTTCGGTTTCTTTGGGTTTTTTCCAGAGCTTGAGATGGATTTTTGTTATGATTCTTACAAGGTACTAAGACAGTGGAATGGATAGAGACAAGAGTTATCTAATTTAGCCTGGTTTTGTATGATTGATCTGACCCTCCAAGGAGATGTTATGGGCCAGAACTTGAGACAAGTACTGAGTGGAACTGAGGAGACAACGGTTGTTTAGCAGGCTTAACGGTTCTCTAGATGTACTTACTAGAATTCCACGAGATTGACACCTACAAGAGAGCGTCTATAAGGAGGAGCCCACTAAAGCACAAGCCTGCTGTCGGAGGTGGAATCAGATTCATTCCCTGTTCCACTGCTGCGCTGGCTGGAGACATTGGGAGGACAAGAGGCTGAAGCTGGCAGAGACAGAGGACTAGCGACAAGAGCTCTTAGAACCAAGGAGAGAGAGAGGCCTCTAGGAAAACTAACAGGGCCCAGGAAAGGAGCTAAGACTTGGAAAGAGAAAATAAAGGATCCGGACTTTAACTCCTGGCTGCATTTGAGGTGATTATTACACTGAACTGAAACTAAGGCTGCCTCCAGAGGCTCCCTGAGAAACCTGCTCCCAGAGAAGATTACATTGTAGAGAAGGGAATATTACAGACTTTTACTAAATTACCCAAACCACTGGAGTGTCAGGAATGGTCCAGTGGGGAACTGTCACTTCACTTAGCAGGAAAATGGGTATTTTCTATTTCCTCATGTAAATGGCAGGGGGAGGGGAGGAGAATAAAAACCTGCCCCTTGGGGTGATGGCGCCATTCCCAGTGGGCCCTCTGGGTTCAGTCTGGGGGCCTTCCTCATACTCATGTAGCACCTCTCTGGCCTGGCAGAGCTTGAGCTCGTTGACCGGCAAGGGGCCTCGGTCTCTAAGGAAGATGCAGATTTCTTCCCCAAGCCATTAGTGACTTAGGGTCCCCATCCCTGGCAAGGAAACCGTTTCAGGTCTCCCCAGAAGGAGTTTTATATTAGCCAAGCTCCACCTGAGTAGCTTCTGGATGGTTCCAGTTACCAGTGGAAGTCACTTCTCCTGCTACGGCTCTCTCCAGAGTGCTGACATAACCGGCACTCTCAGCACGACCCAGGGATGGAGAAGGGGCCAGAGGCCGGAGAAGGGGCTGGAGGCCGGAGAAGGGGACGGAGGCCGGAGAAGAGGACGGAGGCCGGACGAGGGAGCCCGAGTTTGAGTTCCGATCCCACTGCGGACACTTCCCAGCCTGGAAGCCCTTCTTGGAAGTCACGGCCACAGTCAGACTGTCACCTCCAGTCAGGGATAATAACAGCACTGACGTAAACCTTAAAGCACCACAGAAACAGGAGCCAAAGGGAGAAGCGACCGAGTTAGGAAGAGGATACGACGCAAGGCCGAGAGGCTTCTTGTCCGCCTGAAGAACAAACGCTCTGGTCCGCTGGTTTTTAAAAAAGCCATTTATTATTATTATTATTATTTCATTTAAAAAAGTGGTTTTGTCTTATCACATACACAAGCAAATACAGAAGTAGCAACCCGAGCCTGCGACAGCCCCTGGCCGGGTACCTGAAAGGGAGGCTACAGCCGAGGAAGCCGGGCTGCTGGATGGCTTCGTCTGAGGGAGGCTGGAGGAGGCGGGCAGGGCCTCCCCAGTGGGGTGGGGCCCCCTCCACACCAGGGCAGCCGGACAGACACAGGAGCCAGGCCTCGGTTCCTGAAGGAGACGGCGTTGCCCAAGAGGCCTTCGTGGCGGCCCGGAGAACCGGAGCGTGGCCGTTAATTGTCCTCCCCTTCCGATTCAGACTCTGAGGGAAGAGGAGACAAGAGAACAGGGCTATGAACATGGCTCTTGTGTCACAAAGGGGAAGAGCAACAAGCAAACTCCAGGCCTTTCACAGAAACTGAGTTGGCTCAGGCCTGTTCTACCTTTCCCGGGCTGGGGGGGCCACCCACCGCGCCGACATGAGGAGAAAGGCTGAGTCTGGGTGCCAGGGGCCCAGTAAGTGCTTCCTGAGTGCTTGTTGTTTGTACGGGCTCTAACGCCTTTTATCCCCAGAACGGCTGTTTCTTGGGGTTCTTGCAGTTATCCACGGACAATCTTAATGGTTTTATTTTGGTTTAAAAGTTTATGAATCATATTTTATTTGTTATTTATTTGATTATTTCTAATAGTAATATTATTATCAGACACCAAACACCCTCTGCCTCGTGCCCAGCCCCTACCCCCCTGGGCACTGGCCTCAACAACGGTCATGGGGCAGCTGAAGTCTGCTGCCGACCGGGAGTGAGTCAGTGTGTAGGGGGAACGGCCTGCCATGTGTGCGGACTCCTTCATACGTGTAGCGGGAACGGGACTGTCGTGTGTGCGGGTGTGTGTCCGGGAGCCAGGCTTATAGGGGTGGGTCTACATAAAGAGATGTGGCTCTCCATAGAAATAAAGTAAATAAATAAATGTACATATGTGCACATGCACATATGTACGTATACATTTTGTGTATGTATGTGTGTGCTTATATATAAACACCATATATACATATACATGTTTATTTTACACACACACACACACACACACACACACACACACACACACACACACACACACATACAAGTAGTTTTTTCCTGGCATCGAATCCTTGCTGATGAGGACCTCATTCTCCCTGGGCAAAGGTCACACCTCGGTAGAGAAGGTGGGACCAAGAAGACAGGAAGCGCAGGGCCCTTTGGTGTCAGAGGAAGCCTTGGCCGGGAGGCTGACCTGCTGGGGAGACCAAGGCACCCACCAAAGCCCCCCACTCCCCACCCTGGCTCCTGCCTGCGGGCCCTGCACCACAAGGGGAAGCTCAGGGGCCTACCTTCCTCCGCATTCTGCAGCCACTCGACAAACTTCTTCATCTGGTCTAGAAAGACACTCTTGCCTTTGGCCACGTGGGCTTCCTTGTGCCACTTCAAGATGGCTTCTTCACTTAGGACGTCGGCTGTGAAGGAGAGAGCGTCAGAAGGGATCAGGGCCCAGCGGGGAGACCGGACTCCTACCCTTACCACTGACCAGGCTTCCTACAAGCCATAACCAGGGGACCTTTCCTTTTAACAGGTGACAAACCCCCTAAATCATGGACAAGATCCCCCCATCAAAGTCCCCCACATTCCAGAAATAATAAAAGCATTTTCCACTTTCTGACTGATAACTCCAAACAGCCCTGGCAGGTGGGTATTATAGGGATTACTACCCCATTTTATAGGTGACACAACTGAGGATCAGAGAGGTTATGACCCCTCCCCTCCATGGTCTCCAGTGAATCGGTGGCAGAGGTAGGATTCAAATACAAGCCTGTTTGAACTCCAGACTCCTGACTCTCTTCCATGATGTCACAAGGCGCCCAAATCTTCACTTAAAGACAAGGAAACTGAGGCCCAGACACTTGAGGGAACTAGCCTAAGGCTGGCTGGAACCCCACTCAGGTTCCGTTTCTGATTCTTCATTTTTGTCGTTCAGTCACTTCTGACTCTTCATGACTCCGTTTGGGGTTTACTTGGCAAAGACACTGATGTAATTGGCCACTTCCTTCTCCTCGTGAGGAAACTGAGGCAAACAGGGTTCAGAGACTTATCCAGGGTCACACAGAGAGGGCTTGAGGGCAGACCTGGCCCCTGGCTGTCCCTCCTGCATCTCCATCCACCTCTGAGGTCTTTCTCCCTGTAATATCTCTCTGTAAGCTCCCCCCTTTCTTCTCATGGGGAAGTCCTCCCAGGACCTCAGACCCGGCTCACCCCCTCCAGCCTTGTTTGGGCTTCAAGTCATCAAAGCCATGTCCCTGTGCTGGCTACCTTCATCGCCCTCCCACTTTTCTACTCCCTTTTGTCTCTTGTCTAGAATGTAAGCTCTTCGTGGGCAAGGACTTTCTTTTCCTTATATGTCCTACAGTCCCTGCAATGCCTAGCAAACAGCAAGGCTCAGGAAGTTCTTGTTTTCATCCTTTCTTCCTTCTTCCTCAAGTCTATCTGGAACCTGCAACGATCCAATGAATCCCAGACCAAAGGGAAGTCTCCAGTTCTGCCATTGGACCAACAGAGGTGAATGAGACCTTCCACTAGGGGCAAGTCAACACACCTAGACCTGAAACCAGATCAAGAACTTGCAGAACTGAGACCAAGAAGGCAACGATGAGACTGTGTCTTAGTTGGGGCCACTTTGGGAACACTGAAAGTTCTCAGTGACAGAGCTCACCCTGAGATCCCACAATAACCCAACACTCAGAAAGCAGTAAAAAAAATGCATGACGAGAAAAGTTCACCCCAAACATTCCTGCAAGAAGTGAGCAGAGTCCAGCACCAGTCTTCTTTTTGAGGCAAAAAATAGTCGGGAAGTGTTAGGTTCTTACTAAGTGCTAAATCTGTACTTGACAATTCTCTAGTTCTGGCCTTTAGGGGAGTTTTACCCCTGTAAACTCCTGGGGAGGAGCTTACATGTTTAGGAGGAGCAAGAAGCCCCTGAGTTATCCCACATCCATTTTCTGGGAGGATAAAAGAAGACACCATTGAGCAAGGAGAGAATCTTGTCTGGGCCAGAGTTGGGGCGGCTCTCAGGAGGAAGAAGTCTCTACTCTAGGCCAGAGAGCGATCGGCTCTCTACAGGAAGAAGAGTCTGGCCGAGAGATTGAGTTGAGACAGCAAATCTCCTAGAGAGCGATCGGCAGTTTCTGGAGACAACAGAACTTTACGGGGAAGAATGAGGAAACAAAAGATACATCCTGCCACAAATAGTTAAAGTCACAGGGATTCTCAGGGACAAAAATTCAAAACAATGACAGCAATGAGAAATGACTCAAAGGAATGAGCAATGTCTCAAAGGAAAATACAGGTTGAGAAAATGTACAACCATAATTCCAGGAAGAGAAGAAGAAAGAGGGTGTTGTTTTGTTTTGTTTTATTTTGTTTTGTTTTTTAAGCTAAAATTGTTTCAAAAACCAAATAAGAGCAGTAGAAGGGAAAGTTATAAAATAAATGAAAATGATGGGAAAAAAAGATTTGCAAAGAGAATTAAAAGCTTGGACTAATAAGTATAAAACATCACCCAAGAAAATCTATCTCTGAGAATTTCTCTCAGAGAATTGACTAATTAGCAGCTAATGATGCCATGAGGTATTAAGAAATATTTTTAAAGGTGACAAGACTAAAAAACTGGAAAAAAAAAGTAAGGTACCTCATCAAAACCTGACCAAAAAACAGATCAAAGAGAAATAATTTAAGAATCATTGAACTATATAAAAATATAACTAAGAAAAAAATCCTATATATCTTATCTTAAGATTTCTTGAAAGAAAATTGCCCAGATCTCTTAGAACAAAAAGTACAAAATAGGAAAAAAAAAAAAAAAAAGAAACAATCCATTGGCCACATCCTAAAAGAAATCCCCAAATGAATACCCCCAAGAATATTATGCCCAAATCCAGAGATTCTAAACAAAGAAAATTATTTAAGAAGCCAGAAAGAAATATTGCAAGTCTTTTTCTTTTCTTTTTTTCCCTCTAAGGCAATCAGAGTTAAGTGACTTGCCCAGGGTCACACAGTCAGGAAGTGTTAAGTGTCTGAGATCAGATTTGAACTCGGGTCCTCCTGACTTCAGGGCTGGTGCTCTGTCCACTGCCCCACCTAGTTGCCCCAAGAAGTAATGCAAGTCTTGAGGAGACACATAAATCTCCTCATAAGACAGTATGGACCACATAAGATTTAGCAACCACCGCTCAAGAAGCAGAAAGCACAGAATACAATTTTCCAGAAGGCAAAAGATCTAGTCTTACAAGCAAATTCTTGCTTGTAACTCACGCAGAAGAACAGAATATGATTTTAGAGGAGGAAAATGGATATTCTGTGAAAGGGAGGAAAGCTATTCTTGATGAAAGGAGCTGAGCTGAAACTGAAATATAAACATAGGAGTCAGGGGAAATATAAAAAGGTAAACATGAACAAGCAATCACAAGGGACTAAATAAGGACAAACTGTTTAAATTCTAATATGGAAAGATGATTCATGAGCCTTCTCAGAACTTTCATAAAGCTCAGCAGAGGTCACAGAGGGAGTCTGACTAGATGGGGGGGGCAGAGAGTGGTTCTGTTAGGTCTGGGTGCATTTAAATTAAGAACAAAAGGAGAAGTGCAGGGGTGGGAGAGAAGAGAGAAAGGAGAAAAGAAACAATTGCACATAATTGGGGTGCCCAAATGTGCAGACAAGGAGGAAGATAGAGGACTTTGATATTTGAATCTCATTCCCATCTAACCTGGTCAAAGGAGAGAAGAATGGACAGAGAGTTGAGTAGAGAACATGGAAACAGGAGGGAAAGGAGAGAAGGGACCATTGGAAATAAAAAAAAAAGAGGGTAGATGAATGGAAGAATTACCCTTAAACAAATAAACAATAAAATCTCTAAGTAAAGAGAATCGGTTTTGAAGAGGGGTTAAAAAAAAGCAAAGAAAGAATCAAAATATTTTCTTGGACTTTCAGTGAGGTAAAGAGAAAAAAATTATAGGGGAATAGAAACAGATTTCAAGAGTATGGATGAGGAAGTCACTCATCTTATCCTGCCATCTTCTCCTTTAAGAGGAGGAGGGTGGGAAACAAAAAAAAAAAGAAGAAAAGAAGGAAGAAAAGAAAGAAGAAAGAAGGAAGGAGGAAACAAAGAGAGGGAGAAAGAGAGATAAAGAAAAAAAAGAAAGAACATAAGAAAAAAGGAGGGAAGGAAAAACAAAATAAACAATCATGATTAAAAATAGGAATGGGTTTGACTAGCTTAGAAAATGGAAGTCAACAATAGCATAGATTAGGAAGCAGAACCCAAAAATATGCTGTCTAAAAGGAACACAGTTGAAACAGAGAGACACACACAGAGTTAAAACAAGGGACTGTGACCATATCTATTGTGCTTCATTTGAATTAAAAAAAAAAAAAGACCAAGTGGCCATTGATCTCAGAGAAAGGTGGCAAAACCAGCCTTAATTAGAAGAGATAAACATGGATAGACGGGCAGTTAGATGGCGCAGTGAAGAGAGCATCAGGTCTGGAGTCAGGAAAACTCATATTCATGAGTTCAAATATGACCTTAGACACTTAACTGTGTGACTCTGGTCAAGTCATTTCACCCTATTATCCTCAGTTTCCTCATCTGTAAAATGAGCTGGAGAAGGAAAGGCAACCACTCCAGCATCTTTGTGAAGAAAGTCACGAAGAGTCAGAAATGACCCAAAGACTGAAAAGCAAACAAACAAAAACAGGGAAACTACATTTTGCTGAAAGGTACCACTGATAAAATCTGGGCACGTTGGCTGGACTCACAAAACACCAACATAAATCAATAATAATCTGTTTGTTGTATTTTACAAGTTGTGTGTGAGGGAAATTTATTTTGGCCTTTCTTTGGACCCCCAGCATTCAGCACGGCCCCTGACACATAGTGGGACCTTGATCAATGCTTACACATTGATTGCTTGTGCAAAACCTAATAAGAACTAGAAGCTTCTATATGGGTGTTTAGACATTACAAAGGTAAGATTTGTTTTTTCATTTCCCAGAAGCATGGGAGATCGTTACATAACTGCAAGATTATACGATGATCAATCCTGATGGACGTGGTTCTCTTCAATAATGAGGTGATTCAAGTCAATTCAAATAATTGTATGATGAGGAGAGCCATCTCACCCAGAGAGAGGACTGTGGGAACTGAGGATGGACCACAAGATTGCATTTTCATTCTGGTTGAGTTTATTTTTTTACTTGCGTTTTGTTTTCTTTCTCATTTTCCCCTTTTGGATATGATTTTTCTTGTGCAGCATGGTAATTGTAGAAATACATCTAAAGGAATCGCACATGTTTAACATATGCACTGACTGGGGGCAAAAGGAAGAAAAAAAAATAGCGTTTTGTAGGAATGAATGAAAAAATTATCCATGTATGTATTTTGAAAATAAAAAGCTATAATTAAAAAAAGAAAAAGTTGCCTAAACTAATAATCTTGAACTGATCCATTTATCAACTTGAAAGAAAAGATAAGAATTTGCACCTGGGAATGTAATAAGAAACATAACTTGTGCATGAGAGAATAGACAGAATACAATGACTCCCTACTTCTAAATTTATTTCTTCAAAGTAAAATAAATCCAAATCAGGGGACAGGTTGCACAGAAAGCCTGTCTTCTTTATCAAAGGAACAATCACCATCTTTTTTTTTCAGCTCTAAGCAGCATTATTAGAATTCATTCCTTCAGACAACTCTATTATTTCAAGAAAAGATTTTTATCGCCGCCATTCACAAAGTTCTCAGTTCAGTAATCCAGTCTGACAAAGTGGATAACTAATCACAACTTTGGCTTGATCTGAGTTACTGGGAACTTTTCAAACGATTTGTTGTCTGTATTTTTTTTTTAATTACAGGCAATTAAAATTACATGAATAAGAATTTCCATAGAACTTAAGATAGTTTCTATAGGGGATAGATCATTTATTAAAAAGCCCCCAAGCCAGATGGAACTACGTCCAAACACAATTCACATCCTGATAACCCAACACAAGAGAAACTCAAAAGTTGAAGCACTCCACACTTCCTCTAGAATGTACGGTCTGGAATTTCTGGGGGGCCCAACTTTACCCCAACTTTTCAGGACTCAGTGTTTCCTCAGTTTCTATTTATTTATACTAAATTTTAATATCATTTTTAGGTTTTCTACTACAGACTTTCCCTTTAACTCCTTTCCTCCCCACCCACCCCAGCCAGTGCGGTCCCCAACAATCGTGTGTTCTAGCTCCTCATACTTATGGGCTCTGCTTTATCCCCATCATCCCATGGCAAAAGGGGCTGTAAAATGAGAGCCAAACAGCTCTTGAAAACACTTACTATTCCTTGTTAACTTTTTTTTTTTTTTTTTCCCCTCCTGAGACTGGGGTTAAGTGACTTGCCCAGGGTCACACAGCTAGGAAGTGTTCAGTGTCCGAGACCAGATTTGAACTCGGGTCCTCCTGATTTCAGGGCGGGTGCTCCATCCATTGCGTCACCTAGCTGCCCCTCCTTGTTAACTCTTAAGAAGAGATTAAACATGTATGTTTTTTCACCAAAAAGCATCCAACTTCTTGTTGGCTGGGCTTGGCAGTCAGAGGAAATGGGCTCAAATGCTGCCTGGGTGGTCCTGGCTGGTCATTGGGCCCCCCTGGGCCTCGGGTAGCGCAGCTGGGCTACTAGAAGGTTGAACTCCATGGACCTGGGTGGTCTGGACTAGGATCCTGGGACTCTAGGGGAGCCTGAGGAGCTGTCCAAAAGGGCGGTGCTGGGCTACCCAGAGCACTTCTTCGGGGTTTTCTGAGAATCACCAAAATGCATCCCGAACAAAGAGAACCAGCCTGGCTCAGGAAAGAACCTAGATCCCTGGGGGGGGGGGGGGGGGGGAGGGAGGGCAAGTAATCCAATATATATTAAACATGTGCAATTCCTCTGTACATATTTCCACAATTGTCTTGCTGCATAAGAAAAATCTGATCCAAAAAGGAAAAAAGGAGAGAAAACAAAATGCAGAAGGCTCTTTTTCCAGCAGTGAGCCAATTTAAGGTTGGCAAAGAGGCTGCAGTGGCTTGCCATTTCCTTGTCCAGGATTTTACAGATGAGGAAACTGAGGCAAACAGGGTGATGCGACTTGCTCAGGGTTACATAGTGAGGAATGGCTGAGCCTCGATTTAAGGTCAGGAAGCTCCCTCCGACTCCAGGCCCAGACCCCACTGCAGCACCTCGCCGCCCAGAGCGCCCACAGGAAGGGGGAGGTGATTTTCTGAAAAGGAGCACAGACCAAAGTCTGGAAGAGGAAGCCACGTTCTTTGAAGACGCCTGGAACAGAGCCATTATCCCTCTGCCCATGTCACACCGTTATGGGTGGGGGGGGCAAAATAGATCACTTGTTTGTAAGATGGCCTGGGAAATGGCAGGGATCCTCAGCGGGCAGGGAGAAGTCAGGAGAGCTGTGGGCTTGTGGAAGCCACAGGCCCTGAGCTGTGTCAGCAGGGCCAGAGACACATGTGGGGGGGGGGTTATACTGCCAACCTGTCCTTAGGCTTAGCTCCCATGTGGTAGTGATGGGGTATACAGTTAGAGGTCATCTGTAACCAATACATCAAGCAACACGCATTTATTAAGTGCCTATTGTATGCTAGACACTGGAAATACTAAAACAGAGATAAATAATCCTTTTGTCTGCAAGGGGTTTACAGAGCAGCAGGAGAGACCACTTAGATCAGCCCCCCTCTCATCATATCCTGAAAGAGAAAGAAAGGGAGAGGGCGGAAGGAGGGAGGGAGGGAGAGACAGACACAGAGACAGAGACAAAGGTAGAAATGAAGATACATACAGAGAGAGACAGACAAACAGAAAGATAAACAGAGATGGAGGCACAGAGAGAAACAGAGACCAAGAGAGAGACAGAGATGGAGACATGGAGAGGGAGACAGACAGAGAGGCAGAGACAAAGGTAGAAATGAAGATACATACAGAGAGAGACAGACAAACAGAAAGATAACAGAGATGGAGGCACAGAGAGAAACAGAGACCAAGAGAGAGACAGAGATGGAGACATGGAGAGGGAGGCAGAGAGGCAGAGACAAAGATAAACAGAGACGGAGGCACACAGAGAGGCGGAGGCTGACTGTTCAGGTCCTGTCCGGGCCCGGGAGCACCCACCTTTGTAGAAGAGGACCACGATCTTGGGGAAGGCCTTCATGAAGTGGATGTTGTCGTAGCAGTACTCCTGCACCTTCTGCAGCAGGACCAGCTCCGACTGGCCCTGGGAGCTGAACGCGGCCAGGAGGGGCGCGTAGTGCTGGAAAAGGCAGAGGACGTCAGTCACCCTCGAGGTAGGTGGGGCGGCCCCATGGGATCCCCCCGGGCACTAATGAGTGTGTCCACACTGGCAAGCCCCGGCTCTCTCATCTGCGAAATAGGGACAATGGCACCGACCTCCCAGCATGCTTGGGGACACAGGCCGCGCGCTGTGCGCAGACAAGTCTGAGCACAAGGAGCCGAGGCTGTGTCCAGCAATGCCCTGCTGCCTCTTGTGCCCACCCCGGGCTCCAACAGCAAGCGCCCAAGAGAGGAAGGGCACCGTCTGCAGTGGGCACACCAGCGCTCCCTGAGCTTTTGCGATCGACTGACACAGACTTCCTCAGCCAGGATGGGGGGAGACTACCCCCGAGAGCTGGAGGGGACCCCAGAGGCCCACTTGTCCCTGAGTTTTACACATCAGCAGAGTTGAGGGACTTGCCTAATTACATAATCTCTGGGGTGAGATTTGAACCCAGGACTTCTAATTCCAGAGCCAAGAAGTGCTCCCTCCATGGTACTCTTGGTACTTTACCAAGAGCTTTCCTTGCAGCAAGGCTGTGAGGAAGAGCCTCGCCAAATTGAGCTCAGAGAAGTCTCTGGTCTTGGAGACAGCATTCTAGCTGCATTGGACTCTGGGGGCCGACAAGTCCGGCCCCTCCATTTTACACACCAGGAGAGCCGGACTAAAGAGGCCTGCTGATGGGCTCAAAATTAGAGGTGGAATTTGAACCCGGCTCCTCTGGCTCCACATCTCAGGCGCTTCCCACACACCAGGTCCAAGTGAGCATGAACCTGTATCTCCACAAAGGAAGCCTGGGTTCTCCTGGGCTCTACCCGTGAAGCACCAGCATCTCCTGCCAAGCTGGAAAGGGCCAGGGTGGCGTGGGGCGGGCACCAGCCTGGGGCTCTCATGGGGGAGCTGAATAAAGCAGGACGATGGCCTTTTGGCCACCTCTTCCCCAGACCCCAAGGATTTGGCTCTTTCTTGGCAGAATAAGGCCCAGCTCTGCTGATCTCCCTGAACCTGCTCACTCTCTGATTCAGGGATCCCAGAAGCCTTCAGGTGACCGGTAACCATCCCCTTTGTCCCTGGGCCGCATGGATGTCCGGTCACCATCCCCTTTATCCATGAGCCGTACAGGTGACCCGTAACCATCCCCTTTATCCCTGGGCCGCACATCTGCAGCCCAGACTTGGTCCTTCAGGAAAGTCCCAGACCACAGAGCTTGGGGGAGGGATAGGGAAGGGAGCCAGGGCCCCTCCTCGCCGCCCCTCACCTTGAGGTGCTTCAGGGCTTGCTCGGCCACGAGCTCCTCTTTCTTATTCCACTCGACCGCGTTCATGACGCACGTCCACAGGAGCCCGATGACGGCCGTTTCCGCCAGAGCGTTTCTCTTCATCTCCTCTTTGACATAGATTACGATCTGCCACGGGAGAGAAGCAGAGCCAGAGCGAGAGAGGGGGATGGCGCATCTCACCTGCCAGACGTCCCTCACCACTCAGGGCCTTTGGGCAGCCAGACCGTTCCGTCCTTCTCCGCCCTCGCTGCCTCAGAGGGGAAGAACCCTATTGTTCTGTTCTGGGAGCAAGCCTCCATCAGGCCCCAAAATAAATCTGCTGAGTCCTAGCCGGCAGCCCCGCGTGCAGCTGCTGGGAGAAATACTTCCCAGAAGCAGAGTGGGGATAATTACGGCACTCCCTGAGAAGGACTGCTCACCGAGAAATCGTGCTATGTGCACCAAGAGAAATGGAACTAGGGTGGGGTATCCGGGGCTTTGTCCCAGCTCATCAGATAGGAGAGTGGCAACAGCTCTGCGCCAGATGGGCATCTTCCCCCATACAGAGCTTGTTTAGCTCATCCACTCTGGACGTGTTGAAAGAAGGTCAAAATATAAACATACTGGGACTGAACTGCGAATGGGACTAAGCATCCGGGAGGACAATGTGGAATTGTGGCCCACTGTATCCTGGGACAAAGCGATCCTGCCACTGACCCCAGTGAGGGCAAGGATCTCAAATGTGCCAACACATTCTCAGGGTGGCTTTTTGCAAAAGTAAAAAACAATAGTAATAATAATAATAACCTGATAGCAAACGAGGGTCCAGCCAAAGAAATGGTGATATAGAAATATAAAAGGATATTGTTGTGCTAAAAGAAATGAAAACCCTGAGACTGAGGAAAATACAGGAAAAAATAGTTATGGGAACTGATGAGACACAAAGTGAATGAAGCGAGCAGAGCCCGGAGAATAAGACACAAAGCTCCTCTCATTTATACAGAAACAGCCCTAAAGTACGACTGAACTGGGACAAACTGAAGGGACCCATCTTGGGCCCTTGCGCTGTGATGCCCCCTGGTGTTCCATTGGACAAACAGCTTGAGAGAGGGAAGACCAGCTCAGGATGGCTAATTAATGAAGGTCCTTCCAAAAGGAGGGTCTCTTAGTGATCATCCTTGATCTAGCTCTTTCTAAAGTGAAGGGAGGATTCACCGTTCATGTCTGTCACCCCCTGACCAGGAGTCCCGATGTGCAGCATGAGGGCAGATTTAGCCGATCAGGCACATGGGCCTGCAGCCTGTCTGCTCAGACCTGCAGCCTGACCACCCGGCCCCTTGGGCCCACAGCCCAGCTGCTCGGACCCGCAGCCTGGCCACTCGGACCTGTAGCCTGGACACTCGGATCTGTAGCCTGACCACCCGGCCCCTTGGGCCCACAGCCCTACCGCTTAGACTCACAGCCCAGCTGCTCGGACCCGCATCCCGGCCACTCGGACCTGTAGCCTGACCACCCGGCCCCTTGGGCCCACAGCCCTACCGCTTAGACTCACAGCCCAGCTGCTCGGACCCGCATCCCGGCCACTCGGACCTGTAGCCTGACCACCCGGCCCCTTGGGCCCACAGCCCTACCGCTTAGACTCACAGCCCAGCTGCTCGGACCCGCATCCCGGCCACTCGGACCTGTAGCCTGACCACCCAGTCCCTTGGGCCCACAGCCCAGCTGCTCAGACCTGCATCCCGGCCACTCGGATCTGTAGCCTGACCACCCGGCCCCTTGAGCCCACAGCCCTACCGCTTAGACTCACAGCCCAGCTGCTCGGCCCCGCATCCCGGCCACTTGGACCTGTAGCCTGACCACCCGGCCCCTTGGGCCCACAGCCCAGCTGCTCGGACCCGCATCCCGGCCACTTGGACCTGTAGCCTGACCACCCGGCCTCTTGGGCCCACAGCCCAGCTGCTCGGACCCGCATCCCGGCCACTCGGACCTGTAGCCTGACCACCCGGCCCCTTGGGCCCACAGCCCTACCGCTTAGACTCACAGCCAGCTGCTCGGACCCGCGCCTGGCCACTCACCTCTTTGATGGGGCAGTCCTGAGACAGACGCTCCTGAAGCTCTTTTTGGAGCTCCTTCCGGGTACCCAGGGATTGCTGGACCCGGAGAAAATCAGAGAGCTCTTTCAGACCTGCCTCAGTGAAATATTTAGCAAAGTGATCCACGTTCTGGCGGTTAACTGGGAAGAGTTCCTGGAAAAGATGGAGAAGAGAGGCTGTTTTGGGCCCAGGACCTCTAAAAACTACAAAACTCCCCCAAAGCACAGAATTTGGGAAGGCTGCACTTAGAGGAGATTAGAGGGCTACTCCACAGACCCAATTAATTTAATTAATAAGAAGCTCTCCACCTGATGGAGGCAATGTTTCGTCCATTAGCTTACGAGGAACAAACCAAGTTAAGAACAATTTCTCGGCACATTTACCGATTTGGTCAGTTGGTATGAAGCAGGGTGAACTGAACACAGACGAGAGATCATGTAAGAGAAGTGCTTGTCCCCAGCCCTTCCTGGGTGGGCTTGGATAAAACTGCCAGCCAGTTCCTACTTGGATATTCCCGTAACTCCTTCATCCGTAATTCTCTGCTCCTGGGAGCTGATTGCTGGGAGGAAGACGGAGGGAAGAGGATGAAATCCCTGTCTCCTCCCACTCCCTTTGACTTGTCTTGGAGATGATCAGCTGCAGACTAGTGGCGGACACGGAGATGGCACCTTGTGGCGGACGGAGCGTAATCCTAGGAATCGGCAAAAGCCGGACTCAACAACTTGGTTCCGTCTGCTGACGGGGCTGGATCTATGATTTTTAGCATCTTTCTGTTACCAGCGTGCAGCTGTAGGAAGCCACGGTCCAAATCCTGTTCGTGCTGTCATCCAGGATATCTGGAAGGTGTCCGGAGACCCTAAGAGTTTGCCTAGATCGGAAGCACATCTAGGGCTTGGGAGTTGCTGGTGTCTTCTCCCTGGGCTTGTTCTGATGATCCTTTCTATGGTTTTTCTCTTGCACCCTCCCTCCTCCTGAGATATCTTGAAAACTGATCCCTTGTGCCTTCAAGTTGCATCCCCTGTACACGTGTACATGGGGGATAATCTGCTCCCCAGTGGAGGCCTCCTTCTCAGGACAGAGTCCCTCCTCCATTTGATGAGTGCTCATTGATGGTCCAATGTCCACAACACCTAGCATGTTTGCACCCGGGGCCCTCTCCAGTCGTCCTGATCTCTCTCTGGCCACTGGACCCAGCTGGCTCTGGAGGGGAAAGCGAGGCCGGTGACCTTGCATGGCCCTCCCTCACTTCAACCCAAGTGACTTGCATGTCACGGCATCACCTCCCTGATGTCACGGTGCTTTTCGAGAATGAAGGACAAACAACAGTCTAGCATATGCTGGGTGCAGAGACACAAAGACAAGGATAAAACTGGCTCTTCCCTGGGCGGGGGAGGAGCAACTGTAATGCCGGAGAAACTGAGGCAAGACAGAGATTGGTTTAATTGGGGAGAATTTAGACTAGCCAAGACTAGCCAGCTGAATGGGACTCTGGTCCAAAGCATTCAGCCCTCAGCGACTGCGGCAGAGGCCTTTAATACGTTTTTTTTTGTTTTGTTTTTTAAAGGATATATGGCCTGAATGAGGCAGATAAAGGGTAGAGGATACAAATTATAATTCCAGGGTGTTGGGATTACTAGGTGAGAACTGAGGTTGTCTGGATGGTGACAAGGTGAGAATTCAGGTTTTCTGGACAATTACAAGGTGAGAACTCAGGTTGACTTGATAGAGGGGGCAAGCTCATTGGCTGGGGTGGTTCTTCCCAGAAGCCCTTGCATTATCCCACGCCCATTCTCTGGGAGGATAAAAAGAGACAGCACTGGGCGCAGAGGGCAGATCGGCCTGAAGAAGGATAAGAGTTGGAGGAGATTCAGAGCCAGGATTCAAGAGAAGACTCTGAATTGCATCAGGCTTGACGGGGCTCTCTGCAGGAAGGGAAGTCACTTCTAAGGACAAGAGTTAACAGCAACTGCCTGGAGACAACGGTTCGTTACAGGAAGAAGAATCTGTCTGAGAGATTTGAGTAGAAGACACAGCAGATCTCTTCCCAGAGAGCGATCCGGCAGCTTCTGGAGACGACAGCGTGCTACAATTGGCGCCCAATGTGGGGCAAGGACTTTTGCTTATCCTGACAAGAGGAGCTAGACCAGACCTTTGCAATTTGGCGCCCAAACAGGGACAGACACAGTCCTGATTCCAGTGGAAAAGCTTCAGATCTAGATCTCAGTCTCTCTGACCCAGAACCGTGAGTAACGAGGAAACTTTGTTAAAGATTAAGTGAGCGTGCTAATAGATAAATAAGGAACTTAACTTGTTAAGGGCTAAACCAGGAATCTCTTATAGCTGAAATGGGGCAGATGTTAGCTATATTCAATCCCTGGACCTCAGCCGACTCAACCCCAGCCCCAGAAGCAACCTCAGCTCCACCCCCATTCAGGAGTGGTACTATAGAGAGTATAATCAACATAATTGAGGAGCAGAGTTTACTTGTAACCTGGGTACAGATTGCTAAACTCTTGGCTGCATTAAGACGCACATCCCCTTGGTTCTTAGAGGAAGAAAAGATAGATGTAGATAAATGGAAGCTAGTGGGATATGAAATGAAAGAATTTCAAGCAAAAAATGGGCCTCGTTCAATTTCTGCAGAAGTATTTTATATCTACAACATAGTTCAATTAGCCTTAAACTATCAAGCAAGTTGTAGGAGAAGGAAAAGTTCTAAAAATGAACAGAGGAGGAAGTGTGAGGAAAAAAGGAAAGATCAAGATCTTTCCCTAGAGCAAGAGGATTTAAATGAGGAATTATGGTATGATTCTCTTGAAGAAGCTTCAACCCTGCCTAGAGAACAGATTATTGACAGGCCCACATCAACCCCACCTTCAGAGATGGAGGAAGAAAGAGGGGAAGAGGCAGAAACACAAACAGAATTGCCTGTGAAGAAGCCTAAGCCTATGACAAGAGTAGAAAAAGCATTGGCTAAAGCTAAGAGAGAAGGACAGGATATAAGTGATTTTATACATGCATATCCTGTGATTGAAAATACTGACTCTGTAGGTAAAAAAAGGAGAAGATATGCACCTTTAGATTTGAATAAAATTAAGGATTTGAAAAAAGGTTGTACCCTTTATGGGGCTACATCAGCTTATGTCAGAATGTTACTAGATGGTTTGTCTTATGAAGTCCTAACCCCGAATGATTGGAAATCCATAGCAAGGACATGTCTGGAACCTGGAGAAAATTTATTATGGCTTGCAGAATTTCATGAATTATGTAAAATTCAAGTCAGATGCAATTTGGAAATAGGAGTTAACACACAATTCACTTTTGAGCACTTAGCTGGTGAAGGTCAGTATGGAGAGAATTCGGAACAGATTAATTATACCATGACAATATATGAACAAATTGCTAAGGCTGCAATAAAAGCTTGGGGTGTCCTTCCTGGACAGAAAGATCGTGGAGAGGCTTTCACTAAAATACAGCAAGGTCCCAATGAACCTTTTGCAGATTTTGTGGGACGTTTGAAAACTGCTGTCAAAAGAACTATTGGAGAAAATTCAGCTACAGAAATAATGACCAGACATCTGGCTAAGGAAAATGCCAATGAGATTTGCAAAAGAATTATATGGGGATTAGACAAAGATGCTCCTTTAGAGGAGATCATAAGACGCTGTGCTACAGTGGGAACAAATGCTTTTTACACCCAGACAATGATGAACGTGGAAAGACAGGGTCCCTCCTGGCAAGGGCCTTCTAGAGAAACTCGGCGATGTTTTCAATGTGGAAAAATTGGACATCTAAGAGCTCAGTGTAAATATGGAGATAGAGTGAGAAGACAGGGTGAAAGAAGACCTAAAACCCCATGTCCAAAATGCAACAGAGGGCTCCATTGGGCATCAGAGTGTAGAATAATTCAGGGAAATGGGATGAGGGGCCCAGATCCAGGGCCCCAGGCAAAAAAGACTTGGGGCATGATGGCAGCTGATGTTACACCCAAAGAGCCTTTGGAAGGTCAGGACTCTGATTTGATCAACCAGCAGAAAAGCAATCACATGGCAGAAAGGGATTACCTGATAAGTGAGCCAAAAGGCAATCAGATTGCAAAAATGGATTACACTTGGGGAGAATACAGGCCTTTTAAACCAACAGGGCTGTGTCCAGTGCAAACAATTCCAATGAAATTGCCAGATGATGAGAAGAGATTTAGAAAGTGGTAAATAGAAGGTAATTAAATAGGTTAACTGCTTGGGAGAGAGGGTTTGCTTGTATTTCTTCAGCAGGAGAAGGAATCAAATGGGTGCCAACGAGTCATATTCGCCTTGTCCACCAGAGAGAGACAGAAAAAGAGAAAGACCTCAAAATAAAGGAGAAGATCTAAGAAACATCTGACACTGAAAGAGCATGGATAATAAGAAGACTGTTAAAGAACTTTAAAAACCAGCAGGAATCATTGGACTTCCTCACACAAGATGAGAATAATGGACAATGAACTTATGGACATTTATAAATTTTCAATTTATGATTATTTGATTATGTTATATACTTCTAGCATGCGTTATGTTACTATGTTACTATGTGCTTATGTAATTTATGTAATTATCTGTAATACTTCCCATATTGATGGATTTATGTTTCAAGGTCATGACTGTCCTATGTTCTAAATCAAAAGAAAGGGGGAGATGTTGGATTACTAGGTGAGAACTGAGGTTGTCTGGACGGTGACAAGGTGAGAATTCAGGTTGTCTGGACAATTACAAGGTGAGAACTCAGGTTGACTTGATAGAGGGGGCAAGCTCATTGGCTGGGGTGGTTCTTCCCAGAAGCCCTTGCATTATCCCACGCCCATTCTCTGGGAGGATAAAAAGAGACAGCACTGGGCACAGAGAGCAGATCGGCCTGAAGAAGGATAAGAGTTGGAGGAGATTCAGAGCCAGGATTCAAGAGAAGACTCTGAATTGCATCAGGCTTGACGGGGCTCTCTGCAGGAAGGGAAGTCACTTCTAAGGACAAGAGTTAACAGCAACTGCCTGGAGACAACGGTTCGTTACAGGAAGAAGAATCTGTCTGAGAGATTTGAGTAGAAGACACAGCAGATCTCTTCCCAGAGAGCGATCCGGCAGCTTCTGGAAACGACAGCTCGCTACACCAGGGAAGGATCATAACTTAGTCCTGACAGGATGGGGGTCAAGATAAGAAGGTCAAGGGCAGGAGACAGTGAGGCAAGGGGCAAAAAAAAGGAGGAGGAATTATCCCAGCAAGGACCGAGACTGAGATAAGGCACCTGGAGTTTATGACTCAATGGTATTTCAGGGCCTCTTCTCCAACTTGTCCCAATGGCAAGGGACAAAGGAGTGCGGCTAGAACAACCCTATTCAGAGCATAATAATTCAGGGAAATTGAGGCACAGCACAACAGGTAAATAGAGAAGAAAAACTGGTTAAAGAAAGGTCCAAGTGGACACCATTGCCATAGGAGCAGAAACTTAGAGGCGGAAGGCAGGTTGCTTAGAGGTCGCTCAGGCATCCTCCTTTATTTACCGATGAGGGAGGGGTAAGGTCCAGAACCAAGATCCAAGCTGCATCCCCCGGACCCCAGCTCCGGAACTTTTTCCGTCTTTTACCTGGTTGAGTGCAAGACTTTGTATTTTGTGTTCAACGAGATTTACTGCATCCACGTCAGCCAAGGAGCATTATCATGAGTAGTTGGTTCTCATTGTATGAAAGCAGACACCGTAACAATGACAATGAGATTGTTCTACCCTGTCTGGGATAAATCAGAGAGCAGCACTGCAAACAGAAATGTTACTGAGAAGGTGACGTGAAATTCCCTCTGTCCTTTAAAAGAGTCATGGGGATGATTAGGAGCACGTTAATTTGTAACAGGTTAATAATTCATTTCTCAAGGCTTTTATTTGGCCTCCTATCTCTGTTCCATTCTTCGGAAAGAAAAAGAAAAGTTGGCTGCCGCCAGGAGCAATAAGCAAGGAGAACCACATCCAAACGCAAAAGGGGCCCAAGAGAATCGCTCGCCATCTAAATGCCGGCAAACCTGGCTCACCGTGCAGCATTTGTCATTCGGCCAGTTTTGCTTGTAAATGCTGTGGGGATGGTCTAGGGCAGAGGGGCCCACGCCAAGTGCTTTCTGTAGGCCACACTTCCCCTCTGCTGGATTTGGGCTGTTCTATTCTTCCAGAATTCTAGTCTACACTTCCAGAATTTTTAAAAAATTATAATTTTATATAAATCTCCCTTGACAAGTACAAGTATTCTAATATAGAGAACAAAAAGAACAACAAAAAGAAAAACAAAAAGATTACAAATGACTTCATTTCATAAAACTTTGATTATTTCTCAATTGTACCATCCAACAGGAGACAGTGCAGTATGGGGGATAGCTAGCCCCGATCCCCGAAGTCCAGCAACCTGGGCCTCCAACCTTGGACACATCGTGGCTCTTTGTGCCCGAGGATAAATTGCTTCACCCTGTTAAGCCCATGGAAGCTGAGGGCGATTCTCTAAATTACAGATGAGGCACTGACCTGTTGTGGTGGAGGAATTTTCTCACACGGGAGTCCCTCCTACTAGGGAACTAACTCCTAGCTCTTGTACTTGTTTCCTAAAGCCGGTATAAAAGATACACGTATGGTCATCAGCCAGAATTGCTGTTGTCTGGGCCATGATCCCTCCCTGCCTTGTCTCGCACACAGTCAAACATGGATGGAGGCAACAGTCTCCATCATACCCATCATGTAGTCACTGCTTTATTTTCAATCCTTATTCTGCTTATTCTGCTTCCTTCACTCTGTCTTCCATTATTCATCCTGACAATAAAAGGCAAACATGGAAGAGGGGAGAGAGCAGGAAGGGGAGAAAAGCTCTGTCTGTGACCTGTGAGTTAGTGACGTCCATGGGAGACTCGGGTCAAGATGCCCAAAAGATAGTTGAACTCAAGATCCAGCTTGGGTCAGAGAAAGAGATGGGACAGTCATCTGCACAGAGCTGCAATTAAGTCTATAGGAGGTAAGGCGATCAAGTACTGCAGACGAGAAGAGAGGAGTTGAGAGGGGAGGGTAGACCCTTGGGGAGACTCATGATCAGTGAGAGTGACTTGGATAAAGATGGGTTGAACCACAGAACCATTCTATGTACTTGCTGGTTACAGAGATGTTTATTATATTTAATTATCATAATATTTAATGATACTGGGAAATTTATGCATAAAATCTGCATTATCAGCACAATTAATTAAATTAGTTATTCTTACTCCTTCTTCTTCTTCTTCTTCTTCTTCTTCTTCTTCTTCTTCTTCTTCTTCTTCTTCTTCTTCTTCTTCTTCTTCTTTATTGTCTGCATGTTATCTCAAATCAATTAAATTCAGCACATTGAATTTTTTGCCTCTTCCATTGTTCTCTCCAAGTCTCCCTCAGGATTCTCTTGCTCAAAGAGTTATTGTTAGTATCAGCATCTGTGCCCCTCCATGAGCCCATTCTGCTCAGCCGTATCTCTGGAAACTCGTGCCATAGCTCTTTATTTTCCTCTGACTTTGGGGGTCTAATTTCCTGCAAACATTGCATTAAAGCGCCAGGCCACAACTTATTCAGTCTCCTATGGTTGGGAATTACTGTAGTCTAGTTTTTTAATATATGTTTTTTGGCAATTACAGATGATGTTTTGAAAATCGCACGCCGATAACTCTCCTTTTTCATTGGTTTTGATCACACTTTTAGGCTGTATTCTCAGAAGCAGAATCAAGAGCTGATTTTTAGGCCTTTTAATGCTTATGGTCAGGTTGCTCTTCCAAGAACTATGAATTTGTGATTCCTGCAAATGTCAGCAACATTTCAACAAGCATGTCCACATCTTCGGGGAGACCCTTTCTCTACGTCAAGTCCCCTCTGATTTTCACTGGCTGTGACTTGAACAACTCGTTACCCTGGCTGAAGATTTCGGCACTTTGGGGGCCCCGCTGAAGAATCCAGCACTGTGGAACCTCACTCTTGGCTCACCCCTCCAAGCGCTACTAGCATGGCACGTGATGATAAATCCCAAGTTTCCCTACATATGTTGAGGACAGAGCTATAAGGAGGCTTCCTGAAAGCCCTTTGGGATCTCCCGGGCCGAGCGTGGTGGGCGAACCTCGTGACCCCCTCCCCCCACAGTTCCACCAGCGGACAGTCCACCATACTTACAAGTAACCTCTTGTCCAAGTTGGCTTTTCTCAAAGATGAGGTAACAGAATTCGCATCCTTCTCGGCCATCCACGCTTTAAAGAGCTTCACCGCAAAGGAGGCAGCGATCCCTGAGAAAGCGCAAAAGGGGAACCCGTGAGAACAATGGGGGCCGGCCTGGGTCAGGCTGGTGGCCTGCTCCCCAACTGGCAAAGCCTCATCCTGGCTTCAGCAGGGAAAGTCTCTGAGAAAGCAGAAGACTTCCTCCTAGCATCCAGAATCCATGGGTTTATCAAGCACTAACAGAGTGCCGAGAACCAGGTGCCGAGAACTTGTCCAGCACAGGAACCAAAGGACAGAACTGAACCGGTCCTGGACCTCAGGGAGGTTACTGGGAAGGGGGGCGTACAACACACACAGAGGGAACGTATTCAGGGCAACTTGGGGGAAAGGCCGAGGGCGTGGGGAGAGAAGCCCCAGGTATAAATGAGGAGACTTTAAGAAGCTCAAAAGCAAAGGTCCCAGTGGGACCTACAGGAACAAGGCAGCCCCGTCTCTCTCTTTCACACAGACACACAGACACACACACAGACACACACACACACACACACACACACTCTTTGTGTTTGTTTTTTGTCTCTGTTTCTGTCTGTCTCACACACACACTTTGTCTCTCTGTCTCGTTGTCTCTCTGTCTCTATCTCTCTTTCACACACATACACACATCCCTTCAAGGCAGGGACCGTTTCATTTTTGCGTTTGAATTTCTCACACATTAATGAAATCCCAGATTGGGGCTAAAAACGCCAAGATTTGTCCCAGCGCCCCAGTCCCTGGTGACCCCCTCTTCTTCCTGGCAATGAGAAGGAGGAGAGGAATTACCTTCTTTGACTATACTGTCAGTGAAGAGGCTGGTGAGGATGGTGGCTGGCAGCGTCCCATTGGCCAGCAGGATGCCCGTGAGCATGGCCAACTTGGTCTGCTCCGTTTCTGAGAAGGCTTTGAGGAAGAGGAGGAGCTGTGGGTCAGACATGAGAAACCTCCCATCAGACCAGGGGGTCAGCTGAGAGAAGGCCCTGGGGCGATGGTCACATGGGCCAAGCCCATGGGGCTGTGTCCCTTGGAGCAGAGAGTGCCTCTGCCTTAGGCTTTCAGTGGGCTCCGCACCTGGAGGGTTAGACCACCATGGCGTCACAGCCTCTGGGTTGCCTGATTTACTGGAGGAATCCTCCAGGCTCCTGGATGTGGACAGTTCTGGGTCCCCCAGACCAGGGAACCCCCTCACTTTGGAGAAAAGGAACCTGAGGTGCAAAGTGCCTGCGCCACAGAGGAAATTCAGCAGCAGAGCCGAGATCTACATGGAGCCCCTTCCTTCCATCTCCCATCTCCTCCTGCGCCTCGCCTCCATCCAGCTCCCCATGACAAGAACAAGACGACCCCTCCCTCTCGGGCCACCCTTCTAACTAAACAAGGCACGCTGGCCAGCTAGGCCGTCCCGCTTTCTTTGACATGGAAGCCAGATTTCTTGGTAATTATCCGGACACCCAAATGACTTCAGACCCAAAGTTCCCAGAAGCCCAGTGCTGAGCTCCCTGGCCATCCCTTCAGAGCCAGCTACTCTCTGGACGTGATCAACAGCAATGACCAAACCCATGCTGGATGGGGAGGAGGTAGGACAGCTCGATGACTAGAGCGCGGGGCTTGGGACAGGAAGGCCCGCTTCAGATCCCAGCTCTGCTGATTATGGCTATAGGACCCAACTGCATGCGCTGACTTCTGAACGGCCGAGATCTGCGTGGACGGACAGACTTCCTCAGGCTGAGGAAATGAAAGGGCCTTCGGGCCCCTGGGATCTGTCACTGTGAAAATCCCCTACTCGGGCACAAACCCCCCCGGGAGCCTGGATCACAGGCCGGGGATTTCACGGGAACCAGCTTCCAGATCCGAAATTACCTTTTTAATTTCATCTTCAAACGCCTTTTCCAAATATTTGTATCGCCTAATGAGCTTGTTGAAGACCTGCAAGATAAAGGCGCCGACGTTAGACAGAAGCACGTGATTTAAAAGGCGTCGGGAGGAAGAAGCTTCACGGCTGCTTCTCCCACCCTTTCAGGTCAGACCGAGCCTTCTCTACGACCAGTCTGGACAGTACGAGTAGCAGCATCCCCTCCCCCATTGTACTTGGGGAAACTGAGGCTCTGAGAGGCTCATCACTGGGGGTCAAAGTCCAGGGATGAAACACAACTCAATTTCCCCGCTCCGAGACCCTCCCACCACCTGCGGCTGTCTCAGTCTCAGCGCCTCTGGGCGACCTCCTCAGAGACAAGGACTGTGACTTCTTTGCCTTGGTTTCCCCAACTTGACATCTGCTTCTGCATCTCCCCCCCCCCTCATCCCTCCTTAGTTCTGTCTTCTGGAGTCCAAGTGAACAAGCCCCTCCCCTCATCACATAGCAGCCCTTCTTCTTGAGGGGCTTTGTACCCCAGAGCTCAGTTCCTGGCACATAGTAGGAGCTTAATAAATGCTTGTTAAATCAAATTAAATTGTCTCCTAACTTTGAGCTCCAGCTACAGTAGAACCAATAAGCATTTTCTCTTTTTTACCCTCAGTCAACTAACATCCAAGTGCCTACTATGTGCTAGGAATTGAGGATATAGAAAGTAGAAATGGCCCTGCCTTCCAGAAGCCCCCCCCCAGGTCTATGCCTTTGTCCACCAGTGACCCGTGCCTGCCCAAGGCTCTCTTCTGTGACCCCGGGTACGCAGGCATATACAGTGGCCATCCACAGAGCAGGAGTTCGCAGCCCCACATGAGGTCGCGCCCCCAGAGCAGCTTTGGTCTGTACCAGATTTCCAGATAACAAGGTCACGAGGACCCCGGCCCGGAAGGGGAACACGAGGACCTGGGGACTCGACAAAAAGCTTCACTCACAATTACTGGGGGTTTTCAGACTCACGAGGGCTCAAGGAGAAAGCCCCCCGCCCCCTGAGAAGCACGAGGGGAACGCTCCCACGGGGACGGGTTATTTTTAAAAAGGAACTTCATTTAAAACAGAAGGGCCGGGCTTGGCTGCTGGGAGCCGGGACGGGGAGCAATCTTAGGGCCCATTGCCATGTGGGGGCAGGGGTCAGCAGCCGGGCCCCCGCAAAGAGAAAGATGGGGCTTTCAAGCCCTGCTCCAGAGCACCCCCGGACTCCTTGCAATGGGACGTTATGATGGGAAAGAGGGAAATGCATCTTTGTTGTGCCTACTGTATGCCAGGCTCATTGCAAAGAATAGAGCCAACAGGTAGATGGGCTCTTATCTCCATTTTGTTCTCAGGTAGGAAGTGTTCCAAGTCAGAGTGGACCCCAGGACTTCTGACTGCAGCCCCCGCGGCCTAACCACTGCGCCACACAGAGAAGTTGGGCGTCTTCTGGAGAAGACTCTGTTTTCTGCACAGAGTATATTGGATGACACCTTGCCTGGGAAATGGCTCCTTCCCCCGCCTTCCTCAGCAGGAGAGCACCAAATGCTAAGTGAAGCCCCGGCCTCGGCAGCGCGGGGCCCAGGCTTTGCCACTTGCAGGTGGTTCCTGGAGAAGCTGACTCTCCAAGCCGGACCCTTGCCCGGTACTCCTTGGCCTCCCACCGGGGAAGGGGATGCGGGGGCCCCGGAGAAGCACTCGGGGACTCGGCCCGCGGAGGCTTTCTTTGCCCTGCCCTCCCCAGGGTCTCGGCTTCCACCCCGATGGACATTGACCATCCCCCATTTTGCCCCCGGGCCTGACCTGAGCGTAGTTTCTGATGGCGTCGTGGTCTTCGACGGCAAAAAACACACAGTGGGTGGTCATCTTGGTTTTGTCCCCATCGTCTATGCGGGTCCCACCAGGGGCTGAAAGAAAGATGGCCGGACGTTAGGAGCCAGACCGGAGGACTTACAGGATCGAGGAAGAGGGGCCGGGCCGAGGAGATGCGCTCACACAAAAAGAAGAGGCGTCCCAGGCAGATTGACTTTACTCCGGGCCATGTCCCCGGGACAGTGAAGGGACTGGAGAGGGGACGGCAGGTGCCTTTCCCTCATTCGACTGATGCACGGAAACAGTGGGGGAGCGCTTGGGGACACTGAGGAGGCCTCAGGAGGATGGGGCTGACGTCCTCCCCGAGTCTGAGGCTGCGGTTTGGGGGTCTCAGGTAGAAAGAAAAAATGTCAATATGTGCAGACAGAGTGGTGAAGGGAAGGAATCTGGGGGAGACAGAGACAGACAGAGAGACAAAGACAGAAATAGAGACACCGAGACAGACAGACATGGAGAGAAGAAAAAAGACAAGAGAGACAGACAGAGATAGAAAGGGGAACTGAGACATGCAGACCCAAATATAGAGACAGAGAGATGGAGGGAAAGGGGGAAAGAGAGACAGAGAGAAGATAGAATGAGAAGAGAGAGAAAGAGAGAAGAGGGAGACAAAAAAAGAGAGACAAGGACAAAGGGTAGAGAAAGAGAGAGAGATGAGAAATAGAGAGGAGAAAGAGAGAAGAAAAAGTGAAAGAAGAAAGAGAAGAAAAATAGAAGAAAGAAGTGAGAGAGAAAAAAGAGAAAACAGAAGAGAAGAGAAAATGAGAGAGGGAAGAGAAAGAGAGGAATCATCAGTGCACAGGCAGACGGTACCTTCTGGAATTGGAGAATGGTGGGGGGGAGTCCAAGAACTTATCCTCCCACATTGAACCTGCCAGAATGGGTGAAAGGAAGCACTTGAGACGTTACCCATCCTGAGAGAACATGGGTAGCCACGTGGCTGACTTCCAGCCTGATCCTTTGGGGCCCTCGCCATGTAGCTGGGCACTGGGGATGGCCACTCCCTGCTCCCAAAGCCTTTCCAGCTCACTAAGGGAGAGGACGGGCACACAAATAAGTGCCGACCAAGTTCATATATAAGAACCCCCAAGGAAGCAGCGGGTGACGGCCGTGAACAAGGAAATACGACTTCAAATGGAGCTCACAGAACAGCCATGACCCGGAAAGATGGAAGCTAAATGGAGCAAATGCCAGGAGGCGGGCGTGGGCAAAGGAGACTCTTAAGTGCTCCATCTCTCCCAGGAGGTGGGTGCCCGAGCGGCAGCCACGCCTTTCTCGGTGCCAGGGATGGAGGGAGCCCTCCCGATTCAGGATCCCTGGCTCAGTCAGAGCGAGGGCAGAGATCGCTCAGTGCAACGTGTAGCTGGACAAAGATTCCCTCGATGACATCCCCAGCCGGTATTCAATTAGAGCCCATGAGCATACATTAAGTGCTTACTGTGGCCAAGGAGCTCTGCCAGGGGCTGACGTTACAAAAGTAAAACCAAAAGCTTCTTTTGCTCTCAAGAGACTTCTGTTCTACTAAGGTAAGCAACGTGAACAATGATGAGTACGTGCAGAAGAGCTAGGAAGAGAGAAGATAACTAACTGGGGGGATGATGATGGTGATGGTGATGATATTGATGATGGTGATGGTGACGATGATGATGGTGATGATGATAGTGGTAATGATGATGATGGTGATGATGGTGATGATGATGATGATGGTGATGGTGATGGTGATGGTGATGGTGATGATGATGGTGAGATAATGGTGATGATATTGATGATGGTGATGGTGATGATGGTGATGGTGACGATGATGATGGTGATGATGATAGTGGTAATGATGATGATGGTGATGATGGTGATGATGATGATGATGATGATGGTGATGATGGTGATGATGATGATGATGGTGATGGTGATGGTGATGATGATGGTGAGATAATGGTGATGATATTGATGATGGTGATGGTGATGGTGACAATGATGATGATAGCTAGAATTTATATATCACTTGAAGGTTTGCAAATGTTTCTTTACATAGATGATCTCATTTGAGCCTCACAGTAACCTTGGGAGGTAGGTGCTATTATTATCTCTATTTTACAGATGAGGAAACTGAGGCTGAGGCCAAGGTTTGCTCAGACTCACCCAGCCAGCCAATATCCAGGCAGGCCTGAAGGTTCAAAGCTCCGCCCACCGTAGCATTAAGTGGCCTGGTCAGGTAGGAGGTGCCTTGCCCATGGAGGCTCCGAGGAGGCTGAGCTGGTGTTCAGGGTGGAGTTGAGGAAGGGGGGAATCTCAGGCTAGGGGCAGAGCCCCCCCCACAGACAGAATAGCAAGGGCAGAGGACAGCAGAGAGCGCTTGAAGCAGCCCATAAAAGAAGCTCTGACTCTGGAGGAGGCGCCCTGGGCAGGTTTGCCCCGTGGCTGCTCCTGGTTCTGTCCTCAGGGGCCAAACAGCCTGGGCTCACCTCCTGGGAGGGCAGGGCCCAGGCCGTCCAAAGCCAGCCGGGTCACATTCCCCTTGCAGCTTCTCCAGGGCGTTTATCCGAGAGCTTCCTGAGCTGATCCTCCTCTGGCCCGGCCCGAGGCCCTTCTCCCGGCTACCCGCCACTAAACACTATTTTATTAGCGTCCATCCATCCCACAGGGCAGAGGCTCCAATGAAACCGAACCCCAGACCTCCGGTGTGGTCTGAACGAGGCAGCGGAGAGTGGGCTGTCCTCTCCTTAGGATTTAGAATCGCGTAGCGTCAGGCAATGAGGATTCATTTATTAAGCACCTACTGTGTGCTAGGCATGGTGCCAAATGCTGGGGAGCCACAAAAGGCAACAATATGGCGTGTGACGTCATCGAGCTCCCCTTGCTGGGTGAGAGAGCCAGTCAGTCACCGGGGACAGCGGAGATCTAGCCAGAGCAGATGGACACGGGGCCTGCCTGGAGGGGAAGCTCTGACAAAGGCCTCTTGCAAAGGTGGGATTGAGACTTGGAAGAGCCCTTCGAGCACGAATCATCCAACATCCTCATTTTACCGATGAGAAAACTGAGGTCCAAAGGGGTGACATGACTCCCCCCCAAATCACACAGGGCTGCTCCAAAGCAGGGGTGCTTCTGGCCCTTTCCCTGCTTCTGGGCTGCCAGCCCTCTTCACGCAGGCAGCCATGAATGCTTTTGGGACCATGTACTGACTCAGCTCAAGCTTGAAGTCCACCCACCTCCCTCCCTCCCCCAGGACACTGGGGGCTCCCCCTCCCCATCTGGGGATATTGAGTTGGGGCCCCAAATCCTCCACGAGCTTGGTCCACGTCTCCCACTGTGGGGTCTGTGGGGCCCTGAGAAAAGGGGACCGTCTCCCAGCTCCTCCCCAGCGTGCCCCCTCCTCCTCCTCTCGTCCTACCCTCTTAAGGCAAGCACGGGAACTCAGGCAGCAGCTCCAGGACCCGCCTGGCTCCAGGGACAGTCTCTCTTGAGACATGCTTCCTGGTTCCCTTTCCTCCGATTTGGAGGCCTGAGCTATCCGAAGTCTCAGCCTTGCTACCACCCCCTTCTCAAAGCTTTGCCCGCTGCCCCCAGGAGCTGGCGCCTGCTGCCAACCCCGATTACGGTGTGCTTGCCCTGCAGAGTTTGTCGACTCCTTCTGGGGAGGTGGGCTTTCTGCCTGCAGAAATGGGAGCAGGCCCATTTCATTCTTGGGTTTGTATCTCGAGGGCCCGGGACCTAACGGTGCAGAGGGGGAGGCCGAGCTCTCTTGGGGGAGCTCTGGGGCCTCTCTCTAGATCAGAGCTGGAAATCAGAAGTGCTGGCCCGGATGTCCCGGCTGTAGGAATGCTCACGTTGTCCTCTGACCTGTGAGGGGCACGGGGCAGGAAGGGGGACTTGGGGGGAGAGAAGGTTTCTGGGCCTCGGCTCTTGGACCTCATTCCGGGTTTGACCTTACACCTAATTCTGGGCCTGCTTTCTTGATCCCGTGATGGGCCTTTAATAAAACGCCCGGACGCCATTCTATTTCCAGGCCTGAGAGAATGCGATTGGACTCCGGAGGGCCCCTTCTGGCCCACACCCAGCTCTGCTATTTTTAGTCCGAGGGAATCAGGAGTAGGTACCAGTTTGGGCTTTTATGGATTCAATTCAAGTAAGCTGAACAAACTTTATATTAAGAACTGCTGTGCCCTCAGAGGCAACACAGAGACAAAAAGCAAACAGCTGCTGCCCCTGGGACTTCGAGCCTGATGGAGGGGAGTACGTGGGCACAGACAAGGACACACGATGGGCGGGCAGAAATAAAAAGAGGGGTGTGTGTGGTGTGTGTGTAAGTGTGAGTGTGTGCGTGTGTGAATGTGTGCGTGTGTGTGTGAGTGTGTGAGTGAGTGTGTATGTGTGTAAGTGTGTGTGTGAGTGTATGTGAGTTTGTGTGGTATGTGTGTTTGTAAGGTGTGAGTGTGTGTGTGAGTGTGAGTGAGTGTGTGTGTGAGAGTGTGTGTGAGTGTGTATGTGTGTAAGTGTGTGTGTGAGTGTATGTGAGTTTGTGTGGTATGTGTGTTTGTATGGTGTGAGTGTGTGTGTGAGTGAGTGTGAGTGTGTGTGAGTGTGAGTGTGTGTGAGTGTGTGAATGTGTGCGTGTGTGTGTGAGTGTGTGAATGTGTGCGTGTGTGAGTGTGTGTGTGAGTGTGAGTGTGTGTGAGTGTGAGTGTGTGTGAGTGAGTGTGTGTGAGTGTGTGTGTGAGTGTGAGTGTGTGTGAGTGTGTGTGTGTGTGTGAGTGTGTGTGGGTTTGTGTGGTGTGAGTGTGAGTGAGTGTGTGTGAGTGTGAGAGTGTGAGTGAGTGTGAGTGTGTGTGAGTGTGTGTGAGTGTGAGTGTGTGTGTGTGTGTGAGTGTGTGAGTGTGAGTGTGTGTGTGAGTGTGTGTGTGTAAGTGTGTGTGAGTGTGTGTAAGTGTGTATGTGTGTAAGTGTGTGTGTGTGTAAGTGTGTGAGTGTGAGTGTGTGTAAGTGTGTATGTGTGTAAGTGTGTGTGTGTGTGTGTGTGTGTGTGTGTGTGTGTGTGTGTGTGAGTGTGTGTGGGTTTGTGTGGTGTGAGTGTGTGTAGGGGGATTCCAAGAGGTTGAGGTAAGAAGGGAGAGCATTTCTGGCCCAGGGAACAGCTTGGGCGAAGGCCCAGGGATGGGCTGGTTCTGAAGTTTTGATCCAGGATGGCTATGCACAGAAATGAAGGGCAGAGGAGAAGCTCTTTCATTTGGACCTGGGGTAGGGGGAAGGGTATTAGTAGAACATCAAACCATCCTCACTAGTTGTAGTTCAGCCCCTTAGACCCAGCCAGAGTCCACACTCTGCCTCACTTCCCCTCGGCTGAGCCATGAATAACAGGGACAAACTTGCACGGTGCACCCAAGCTAAGGGCCCACCCCTCTGTCCAGCCTACTGTCTCTGACTTCTTTTCTGCCCTGTCCCACCACCCCCCGCTTTCCAGCGCCTGCTCTGGGAACCTTAATCCAATGAGCTCCAATGCTGTTTCAGGAGAGGCCTTGGCCCCCCGGCTTCCCTCCCCCCCACCCTCCGGGCCAGGTCCCATTATGGACGTGTCTCTTCCATTACAACAGAAGCCCCTCGAAGGCAGGGACTGATTTTCTATCACTCTCAATGCTTGGTATACAGGAAATGCTTAATAAATGCCATTATTCACTCACTGAGACAGGTAGAAGGGCGATCCGTGGCCGTACAGCCGGAGAAATTGGACGTGATTTTTGTTTCCATTTTTTTGATCATGCATACAGATGGAGAAGTTGGGTTTGATTTTTGTTTCTATTTAAAAAATTTTTTGGCTTTATTTTCAGTGCCAAATGTCAACTTGACGGCCATCTTTCTGGCTTCCTACACATACATATTTTGCCAGTCATTGTCAACAAAGAACAAAGAGGGTCATTTCTCTTCACCTGAGTGACCTGAGTGAGCTCTGCCAGCCCCACGGGCCAGCTGCGGACCCGCTCGTTCATGGATGCTAGTTGGGACACTAATTAATGTGCAGCTTTCGTTAGGCTTCCTAAATTAGCATGAAAACCCTCACTGGAGGAAGGACTTGGGGAGGAAACTTTTTAATGCTCTCTTCTGAAAGTCCAGTAAGCAGCAAGGCTGCACTTTATGTGCTGAACTCCCAGACTTTCCCACAATGCTCCACCAAGGAATGACTATTGCTTTTTTCATTGTGCAGCTTCATTCACAAATGTGTGTGCACACATGTACACATGCCGCACACACACGTGAACACACACGCCTGCGATTTCATCGATTGAGGAATCTCCCCCCAACGTGCACACACACACACACACACTCACACACACACTCACACACACACACACACACACTCACACACACACACTCACACACACTCACACACACACTCACACTACAGATTATAGGGCTGCTCTCTCGGGGGATTCTTGTCACAAGTCCTCCCATAAACTCAACACAGAAAAGTCCGCCCCAATGAGCTGTAGGCCTTCCGCCCTTCTTCCCTGACTGCACACATACTAATGGAACACTGGGGCTGACCACTTGCCATTGCTCATTCTCCTGACACTCTCCACTCAACTCCGGTTCTAATGGATACTTCTTATTC
>NC_133621.1:7323661-7346161 GCF_048593235.1 Sminthopsis crassicaudata | reverse complement strand
AGTTAATGGATAGATAGTGAGGGTACAGAAAGGTCATTTCGGTGGGGGCACAATAGGTAAAGTGTAAGGCTATGGGCCAGGCAGGCCTGAGTTCAATCCAGCTGTGTGACCTGAAAAGTCCCTTCATCTCTGCCTCAGTTTCCTCAACTGTAAAATGGGCATCATGATCATATCTACCTCCCGGGTGGTTGTTGAAAAACAAATGATATATTTGTTAATTTGGAACATAGTAGGCACTATATAAATGCTACTTTTTACAATTAATTGTTGATGATGGTGATGGTGATGATGGTGACCCATGATGACGATGATGATGGTGATAACCCTGTAAAGGAGACTGAGAAGCAGTCGCCGAACAGGTAGGAGGAGACGCAGGAGAGGGCAGTGTTAGGAAACCAAGGGAGAAAGGGACACTCCAATAGAAGAGGCGGGTGAGCAGCCGGGTGATAAAACTAGAGGAGGTCAAGGGTTAGTGGCAGCCAGACCACTTGTTGAGGTACAGGAGGCATGATGACCTGGAGGTCCCTTCTCCCCTGAGAGGCTGGGGCTGCCCCATCACTACTGAGGTGACTTCCAGAGCAGCATTTAGCACTCAAAAATAAAGAGAGAAAAAGAAATTGGCCAGAACTGATCGGTGGCTGCCCATGAGCAATACAAAGACAAGGTCAAAAGCCCCAAGTGGTGAAGGTCAAGGGACTCAAAGGGCAGATGGCTAGTAGAGCTGTTTCAGGCTGGGTTCAAGGCCGGGAAGCAAGGTCATAGCAGAGAGGATGGACTGGAAGAATGAGGGGTAAGGGGGGAATTAGGGGTCATAGGAAGGTTTAAGAAGAGTGGATTCAGAATTCGAGATCCTGGAGGGCTCTTAAGAAGAACAACCTGAGGGGATGAGCTCTGGAAGATGGTAGAGTAGGATTCCCAGAGGTTTCCAGATTTCCCACACAAATTTTCCCCTTAGGACAAACATAAAGTGGGAAAAAAATCAAGAAGACTTAGGGGCAAAATAGGGGTCCTCCAGAAACAACGCCCAAGATTAGAAGAAAGACCCAGGGCTGAGATTAACCTGATTTGTTATTCCAGAGAAGTACTAAGTGGGGAGCCCTGGGATGAGCTGGGTGTGGCTGCAGGAACCACAGAAACTTTCACTTCCCAGACTATTTGTGGAATTGGGGTCTGAGTCAGGAAATTGAGGGAAGCTCAGCTGATCAGGAAGCAAGCCCAGCTGTGCTGCAGAGGTGTCACTCTGGGTGAGAAGGAAATAGCACACTGGGAGTGCAGAGGCAGGGGTCAGGGACACTACTGATTGTGGGCACTGGCCGGAGGGGCAGCTCTTGGCTTGGGGTTCCTGGTCAGAGGAGAGAGCTGAGATGAAGCCAGAGGCACCCCGACCCTAGGATTAGAGCTCCGTATACTAATACCTCTTATTTAAAAAAAAAAAAAAAAAAAAAAAAAAGAATTGGCAAAGAAGAAACCACCAAAGAGTAATATGAAAAGGCTCCTGCCTAGAAAGAACTTATAGACGAACTCAAAAAAGAATTTCAAAATTAAAAGACTTTGAGGAAAAACTTAAAAATAAAATAAAAATAAAAACACCCAAGAAAAGCAAGAAGATTATGAAAAAAAAAAAAGTTAACCAGCTAAAAAAAGTAGATACAGAGTCTCAAAAATGAAAATAACTCTGAAATTTAGAATTGGACAAGGAGAAGCCAGTGAAGCTATGAGAAATGAAAAAATAACAAAATATTATAAAGCGTAAGAAAATGGAACAGAATTGTAAAACATCTTATTTTAAAAAATAACAGATCGGAGAAAGTTCAAGAAGAGAAAATATAAGAATAATTGGACTGCCTAAAAGTTGTCACTAAAAAAAGGACCTTGACACAATAATGTATGGAATAATTTAAGACAATTGTCCTGGTGTGATAGAACAGGAGGGAATACTAGAAATAGAAAAAAATAATCACCAATCACTACCTCATTGAATCCTTTGTAGAAAACACATAGGAATATGATTGCCAAATTTTGAAACCCCCAGATCAAAGGAAAAAAAATTTCAAGAGCCTAGGAAAAAAACAATTCAAATACGCTGGAGCTTAAATACAAATTGTATGGGACTTCTCAGCAATCACATTAAAAGACTGAAGGTCTTGGAAGTAGATCGATGAACAATCACACGAATTACCAAAAATATCCAAAAGTATCATATCTGGAAAAAATTAGCTATAATATTGAACAAGAAAAAATGGACATTTGAAGAACTTACAGACTTTCAGAACTATCTGTCAACCAAACTGAACTTAAAAGGAAATGAACATATAAGAGCCAATATCAAAGATCGATTTCAAGGAACTCAACATGGACAAGGTGTTTATTTTTTACATAGGAAATGAATATCATATGTTTAAGATTGATGTCAACAATAGGGCAGCTCAAAAGAAAGATTGGGGCAGAATTAAGGTAAAAATAGTAATTATGTTTTACAAATGAGTTATAGAGGAAGAATAGCCACAGAGGCATTAGAGGGGAAGGAGGGCTCATAATTCCGAAAACTTACATCGGAAATGGGTTCAATACACAACATGACATATATACTATGAAGGGTATAGCACCCCCCAAAAGCTATAAAGAATCAAGGGAGGGAGAGATGGACGAATGAGGAAGCAAAGGATAAGGAAGAAGACAAGGGAGGGATCCATGGGATGGAGGGGAGAGGTTAAGTAACAGCAAGGCAAGTTAGGAGCAGAATTAAAGCAAAGTCAGCAGGGATAGGAAGACATGTGTGGTGTGTGTATGTGTGTGTGTGTATGTGTATATATATACATACATATAATATTAATATATTTTTAAACTATAGCTTGCTTGGAGGAGGGGAGATGAAGGGGGGAAAAGGAATAAAGTAAATAATGTGCACAGCAGAGAAAAAAAGAATAATTTACAAGATATAAAGAAAAAATGGACACTCATAAACATAATTTCTTCTACTAAAATATACTCTTTCTTGATTTATTCATGTGTTGTTGTATATTTTCACTCCTTCCTGGTGTTCTACTGGACATATGAGAATGTTTTGTTTTGTTTCATTTTGTTCTCTATTCCTTTTGTTTTTCGTTTTTTTTTTTCTTTTGTAAATAAAATAACATTTTAAAATAAACAACAAAAAGAGAAAGAGGGACCACTGTCAGAAGGCTGAGGCAGGATGGAAATGGAGGAAAGAATACTGAACCTCCTTGAAGTCAAGAACCCCGAATCAACAACGCTTTGCACACAGTAGGTACATCATGGATGCGTATTGAATCGAATTAGAGAGGCATGAAGATCGCTGTGAACACAGAACAGGTTCTCAGAGAGGTGACATGACTGGCCCACCCTTGGGGTGACTTACACAGACACAATCCGAGAGCCCAGCGGTCCCCAACTTCAAGTCAGCTCTCTCCACTCTGAGCCATTGCCTTCTTGGGCACACAAGTTCTCAGGGATTTTTAAAAGATACATTGTCGCCCTGGACACAAACATTCCATATTAGATACAATACACACAGACGCTAGAAGGAATCTAGAAACACTGTATATTGTATACCCGGACATGTAGCGGCACAAATGGGGACAGTTCTGGGCACACGTGGACCTGCTTGGGCCTGGTCACGTACACACGGAAACCCTTAGACATCACACACAAGCATAGCAACCGTCAGCTAGCCATCGCTCTCTTGTAGGGTCCACAGCCCCCCACAGAGCTATGGGAACCCCCGTCACCCTCGTGGTCCCCTCTAAAAGGACAGTCACTGGAGCAAGCTGGACCCCAGCCCAGGCCATGTGAGATTGGGCAAATGTTGTGCATGACTTCATATACACAATGGGGATCATATTTCTTCCCTCTCAGTGGATGGGAGAGGGGGTGGAGGGAGGAATTGGAAATAAAAATAGTATTTTTTTTTTTTAAGAGAAAGAAGGGGACAGATCCTGGATCATGCATTTCCCCAGAATCATCCTGCAGCACTCAGCCCCTCAGCACTCAGCCCGGGGAACACCCATGGGGGGAGCTTTCTGGGGATCAGGTGGGAGCTCAATCTTTTACCAGCTGGAGAAAGCTCAGGATACATGGCCGAATGGGGCGTTTCAGCAGAGAACCCCAAGTGGGGCCCCAAAGCGGTCTGAGTGTGGCACGAGCTCTGAAGCGTCAGCGCTGCCATGGCCGGGACAACACTCGGTGCTTCTGGGAGCGGCTGAAGGCCTCCCCAGAGCTCCAGCACTTTGCCCCATGGCCTGCCTGCACCCTCTTTGAGTGCCCGCCAGGCCGGACAATGGAGCTGCTGCCCCGGCCTAGCTGTGGTGCCCCGTGTCTGCCTTCATGTGCCCGCCGGATCCCACTTTGAGCACGGCACAGAGCAGGAGCCTGCGCCCTTCGTGCCCGGCCGGCCTCCCGGTCCCACCGTGGTCAAGGCCGCCTGGCTCAGCTGCCCTTCCCTACCATCAACACTGGCCCGTGGCCCGTGGCTCTGAAAGGGATGACAGAGGCTGAGACAGCTGCCCCATTTTACAGATGAGGAAACTAAGTCACAGAAAGATTCTGATCCATTCCCAATCCTGAGTCCTTGAGGATGGCCGCTGCTTCTCAAGACACACACCACCTCCTAAGGATGGGCAGCAGGGCTGCAGGTGCTCCCTTCCCCTCCATCACACACACTCAACACAGACACAGACACAGACACACACACTCACACACACTCACGCACACTCATACACACTCATACACACTCTCTCACACACACACACACACACACACACACACACACACACACACACACACCATGACAAAGCAGAGGGACACCCACAGCAGCTACTCACCCCTTTTCCGAGTTTTGAACCTCTGGCCTGTGAGCACCGGCTTCTGATGCTTATTCATAAAATTTCTGAAAAACAAAGAGGACACAGAGGGCTGAGGGGCCGTGGCTCATTAACACATTCGCCGAGAAATTGCTGGCAAAGCAAAGAATGGGGCGAGCAGCAGCAAGGCCCTTAATGGCTGCAGGTAGAGGGGGGGTGGGAATTGCAAAGGGGGGGGAATCGCGGCTCCAGTTCTAGACCCAGCAGCTGACACCTGGGTGGTTCTGGCTAAGTCCTTTCTCTCCTCCTCCTCTGCTCTTCTCTCAGCTTCCTCATCTGTGAAATGGGTGCATTAGAGCCTCCAGTCTATAATGCTGGGCCTCTCTGGGCTGCCAGATATCAGGAAGGAAGGGAGAGAGGAAGGAAGGAAGGAAGGAAGGAAGAGGAAGGAAGGAAGGAAGGAAGGAAGGAAGGAAGGAAGGAAGGAAGGAAGGAAGGAAGGAAGGAAGGAAGGAAGGAAGGAAGGAAGGAAAGGAAGGAAGGAAGAAGGAAGGAAGAAGAAGGAAAGAGAAAAGAAAGAAAGAAAGAAAGAAAGAAGAAGAAGAAAGAGAAGAAAGAAAGAAAGAAGAAAGAAAGAAAGAAAGAAAGAAAGAAGAAAGAAAGAAAGAGAAAGAAAGAAAGAAAGAAAGAAAGAAAGAAAGAAAGAAAGAAGAAAGAAGAAAGAAGGAAGAACGAAGGAAAGGAAGGAAGGAAGGAAGGAAGAAGGAAGGAAAGGAAGGAAGGAAGGAAGAAGAGGAAGGAAGAAGGAAGGAAGGAAGAGAAAGAAAGAAAGAAGAAGGAAAGAAGGAAGGAAGGAAGAGGAAGGAAGAAAGAGAAGGAAGGAAGGAAGGAAGGAAGGAATGAAAAGAAGGAAGAGAAAGTAGGAAGGAAAGAGGAAGGAAGGAAGGAAAAAAGGAAGGAAGGAAAGTAGAAGGAAGGAAGAAGAAAGGAAAGAAGGAAGAAGAAGAAAGTAGAAGGAAGGAAGGAAGAGAAGGAAGGAAGGAAGGAGGGAAAACAAAAGGAAGCAATCTCTGCCTTCAGATGGTCTGACCTCTAAGAGTTATATAAGCTCCCTAAGAGGCAAGACTTCAGTTATTGTCTAATCCGTTCTCCCTAGGGATTCAGCACAGAACTTGGGATCCAGCAGTATGGAATGCTTGTTGAATTGAGTAAAATAAACATCATGAAGAAATTACAAAACAGACCAGGAACAACTTAGAAGGGAGGGACACACACACACACACACACACACACACACACACACAAACACAGATACACACACACACACACACACAAACACAGATACACACACACACACACACAAACACAGATACACACACACACACACAAACACAGATACACACACACACACACACACACACACACTCACACACTGGGGCACATCCATAAATCCCCATTCAGTCTGTTCTGGTGGTTAATCACGGCTGGTCTGGTAAACATCCGTTCACAATTGAGTTTGATTTGCCAAATGAGGGGCTCGGCTCTCAGAGTTTTATCAATCCCGTTGTTTCAAGGTAAAAATAGAGTTTGGGGAATCGTCTTTCCCCAGGACTTCCCGACTTCCTTGGAACACAGCCATGTATGGGGTAGGTGGGGAGGGATTTTTTTTGGGGGGTACAGCTTGAATCAGGTGTAGCCTCTGAAATCCCTCACAACTCTCAAACTCAGGCTGGGAGATCTTGCTTTACTTTGAGACCCGGCTCAAACCCCATTTCCAGGAGTGAGGGACCCCTCTCCCCCCCAGAACCCGACTTGTCTGCACCTTCTCACGCTGACTCTCAACCACACCCCCTGCGCGCATCACAGGGATCCACCTAGCACAGCCCCCCCTGCCTCTGCTGATGAGGCGGACACCACTGGGCCACACAGCTGTCAGTGGTCACGTGAGCGGTGGGCGGCCCGGGCCACGGCTCAGCCTCAGAAGTAGGTTCGTGCTCCGGAGGCCTGGAACTTTCCTTTGGTTTGTGTGGCAGCCCCCAGCACAGGGTCTGGCCAGAGAGGGCCCATGATGCGCGGGAGGGGCTGGCTGGCTGGGGGGTTGAGCACAGCCAGGGTCCTGCTGTACTTTCTCCCTCTGCCCGCAGCAGAACATCCGGCACATTGGTTTTCAGTTCATGGTAACGAGCCTTTTTTCCTCCATGATATTTAGCACATCTCCCTTAGCAACAGCTTTCCCACAAACGCTCGGGCCTCTGCCTGAGTCTGTTCCTGCGCCCGGCGCGACCTTCTGCTCGCTCTTTCCAACCTCCGATGGGCAGCTCTCTTTTAAGTCAGAACACAAGAAAGACAAGCAAGGCTCAGTTCGGTTAAGAGCCTTGGCCAATCGCTCCTTGTCCTTATGTAATTGATAAACAGCAGGTCAGGTCAGCGAGGGCTGACTAATGGCCGCTGCCTGGACGCTAATCCTTCCCTAATTCCAGATTAGACTGGAAATAGAAAGGACGTGCTGAGCCCCCCTGGCAGATGCACCGGGCCGGGCACATGGCGCTCAGATGACTCAGCCCCGCTTCCAGGGCCCAGCCAGGGAGCGAGGCCGGACGTTCGGCCCCTTGGGCTCCATTCAGGGCTTTCTGTGTTGGCGGCCCCCGCTGTTCCCCCATAAACCCTTCACTTGTGGGGGGGGGCTGCTGCAGAGCTAACAGGGCCCAGCTCCAAATCCAGGGCTCCGTGCCCCTGTACCTGCTTCTCTGGGCTGGCTCAGAGCTTGGTGAATCATCTGCTTCGGGGTCTGCCCTTTCTCCTCGCAGAGTGTCCTCCCAGGTTCTGAGCCCTTCTCCCTTCTGTGTGACCTTGGAGGCTGCTGCCACATCTTCAATTAGAGCTCATGGGCCTTTAGGCTAGAAGAGTCCGCAGAGGTCACCTTCCCCTGTTCTCCAAATAAGGAAACTGAGGCTCAGGCAGGGGAAGTGACTTCCCTGGGATCTTGCAGCCAAGGGATTCCAGAGCTCCGCTCCCCTGGGAGACTCAGGGCGAGATCCGGGAGAGACCCAGGCCTTAACTTTGCTGTACTTTGGAATAATGTGAATCGCATCCAACTAGAGATTCAGGGACCTCCCGGGCTGGAGCAATGCCAGGGGCACGTGAGGCGCCCTGCCCACCCGCGCACGGTCTGCACAAACAAGGCTGTTTATGGGGGTCTCGCTAGGACACCGACGCCTTCTCCCCCGAGCCCTCTCAGCTCCAAGAGTCAGCCTGCCCCCTTGCAGCAGGAGCCCCGGGGTGTGGGGAATGGGGGATGGGAGGCCACAGCTCAAATCTCATCCCTGTGACTGGCCCCACTGTGTGGTCCAATGCCTGGCACATAGTAGGCACTTCACAACTACTGGCTCCACGACCTGATCTCCCCCCATTAATTATAATAAGATAACAATAATCGATGCTGGGCAGCTAGAGGCCGCTGTACTGCCCAGAGCACTGGAAGTTAAATCTCATTATCTCATTCCCCAGTTCAAATCCAGCCTCAGGCACTTCCCAGCTGTGTGACCCTGAGCAAGTCACTTCACTGTCTGCCTCAGTTTCCTCATCTGTAAAAGAGCTGGAGAAGGAAATGGTCACCCTCCCCAGTATCTTTGCTGAGAAAACCCCACGGGAGACCATGAAGAACCAGAATGACCGAAATGACAGAGCAACCACAATCGCTGACTGGAGGAACGCCAAGCTTTCTAGAGCATTTTACACATCATGTGATGTGAATCTTAGGACTCTGGGAAATGATAACGCAGAGAGGGTCACTGGCTTTGCCAGGGCCCCGAGTTGGAGGCGTCTAAGGCTGCCCTTGAACCTGGCTCTCCCTAACTTCTGGGCCCGTCCTATCACACCCCCCCCCCCATTACAGAACCAGTGGGTCCTAGGTCAGGAATTAGCAGGACCTTGGAGGCCATCCAGACTGGCTCCTTTAAGGGAGGGAGCGGAGGTCCAGGAGAGCAGTTGGCCTGCCCTGAGTCACCCGCTCTCAAGCTCCTGACATGAGCCTGGAATCCAAGTCACAACCACACTCCCTTTTGTGCTAGGGGATGGATTCTCCACACCGGGAGTCCCTGGCCCTGAGGAAATCCCAGCTCCTTCATGACCCACTCGTCTCCTCGGGCAAACTTGGCCATTTTTGAGATGTGCAGATTGTCACATATCAGTCACATAATTCTGCATTCCAACATGTAAATGGGTCCCAGCCCGAGGCCGGGGACAAGTTTCAGAATAAAACACAACGTTTGCCCTTCTCAAGATCAACAGGCCATAAGCTCAGTCTCCTTCTCTTCCTGCTTTTCGTGGAAGGAACGTCGGAGGAATCCAGGCCTTTTCCAAGAAGCCTCCCCCTGTTTCCACACTTTCTGTGTGGAAGGCCGGCATTTGGACAGCAGAGGTCCTGCCTTCCAAACCGAGCTGGGGGCAGGGTGATGGAGCGTCTCCGGGACGCCGTGAAAGCTGGAATTGTCCCGGCCGTTTCCTCCGGACGCCCAGGGCCCGGTGTGAGCCTCGCCCGAGCCGTAGAATAAGGCGCGGTCAACTGGACTCCGGCAGTAACCTGGTGCTCTCCCCGTGGGAGAAGCAGCAATTCCTCGGGCTTACAGAAACTTACAGAAAAAACCAAAATACCCTCCTTCTGCACTCCCGTGGAGCTAAAAATAAGGCTCCGAGACCAGGAAGGCTCACTGAGTAAGGCGGGCCACGCCACCGGGCCGTCCCGAGGAAGGTCTCTGTGGGCCTGGTTACTCCCAGAGCCAGAGATCCGCCCGCTTCTGGGCAGGTCCTCCCCCCCAAAAGCTGATGTCGTGCTTGAGGGCCATCACCCAGCTCCAGGCTGAAGCCCCCTCCTCCCCTCCTGGGGACACTGCCATCACTTGGGATGTCAGGAAACTTTCCCCCAGAGCCTAAGGTTGTTCCCTTTTATTTTCCACCTCACTCTTTGGGGACAAACAAAAAACAAGGAATCTCTCTCAAGAACCTTCTGTTTGGAAGGCCCCCAGCCCACTGTGCCCCAGCATGCACCAGGTGCCAGTTTCTGTGGGGGATGGGGTTTTGCCATCACCAATTCCTGGCCCTGCCCTGGCTCCCTTCTGGTCCTCCTCGATCTTGACACCTTCCCATAGAGAGCAGCTCCCTTTGGCCAAGCATGCGGCTGCCTCGTCTGTAGTTACGGAATGTTATCCCGCGTCCCCCCAAAAAAGGGCCATTGAGAGCTTTTGTGCTCGGGGCTTCCCTTTGCTGAGCAGTGCCCCCTCCCCCTTACTCACTGCTTGTGGCCTGTAGCCACCACCCACGGGCTGGGCTGGCCAGGCTCAGAGACTCACCGCCAGAATGTTGATCCTCCATGAATCAGAGGAAACTCATAAACATGTTCTCTGAAGGCCCAGAGAGGCGGCTATCGAGCTTGGCGGAGGGACTAGAGCCCTGAGAAAATCACAGAGCTTTCTAATCCCAGACAGGAGCGGGGAAGCAGACCGGCACCGGGGCACTGGGCTGGAGGCCCAAGAGTAGGGGCGGCCTCTACTCAGCCCCAGTCGGAATTCGAGGGAGGAGGATGTAGGAGTGGGAGCAGGAAGTTGGGAACCACATCAGTCCGGATCCAAACCTGCCTGTCTAGCCACGTGGCCCTGGGCCATGTAACCCCCAAGGGCCTACAAAGTGAGGTCCCCGGCTGCCTGCCTGAAGGGTTCTAGACCTGTGATCCGAGGGACCCTGGGAGAACTAAAAGTGGGACAGAGACGGCGGTCAGGGGGGGAGGAGAAACCCATAACCTTCTCAAAGGCTGCAGATCTGCATCCTCTGGCGGGCCAGGACACCCGGGGAGTGCTCAAGACAGAGGCTGCCCTACACACATACAAACACTACACACACATACACACACACACATACACACACACAAAAATCACACACACTACACACACATACACACTCAAACATTCACACACCCCCACAATACACACAACACATTATCCACATGCATATATATATACAAATGCACACATACACCCCCCCCACAACACATACACCCCCACACACAACACATACACACTACACACACACACACACACATTTTCCATAACAGGGAGCACTGACCAGACCCAGTCACCACTGCCCAGCTGGCAGGACCGGCCCCCCTTTCTCCCTCTGCTCCCGCCCACCCTCCTGACCCCAGACTAATCTGGCTTTCGCCCGCTCCCGCCTGGCTTTCCAAGCAGCCCCCCCGCCCGCGGCTCACAAGGGCCCTCATTCACAGTTGTCTTGACGACGCTGAATGGCGGACGGGAGGCCCCGTTGGCTGCCTTCTCCCCAAGCAGGTTGCTTGTTTGTCCAAAGGGTGACTGCCATTTATTGAGCTGCTCCTATAGGAAAAATACTGGGTGTGAAAGGGAGGGAAGCTCAGCATCTGGAGCCTGGGTTCATGGAGCTTTTGCGTGTGAGCCCGGGGCAATGGCGTCCTTTCTGGGCCTCCGAGCTTCCTCACTTGCGCGATCCAGGGAGTCACTCAGGCCAGCTAAGCCATTCTCTATATGAAGCTTCTACTTGGGGAGACCGAGGGGCACGTGGAAATAAATGTTAGAAATCAGCCCCTGCCCCCGAGCCAGGGTCCTCTCCACCGACTAACAAGAATAAACAACCGAAACAATAATGATAACTAGCTTTTATGTAGCCCTTTAAGGTTTGCAGAGCATTTTGCAAATATTATCTCAGTTTTTCTTCACAGTTAAGAGGGGCTATCATTATCCCCACTTTACAATTGAGGAGACTGAGGCAGATAGCACTTAAAGTGGCTTGCCCAGGGTCACTGGATTTGAACTTGTCTTCCTGATTACGGGCCCAGCCTGTGGTGTATATTCCAGACAAGCAGCTCCCCATGTCAACAAAATCACAGGAAAGAAAGGAATGATCAGCGTGGGTTTATAAAGTGCCACCTTTGTGCCAGAAGCTGAGCTAAGCAGAAGGGAGTCTGGGAAGCCAGGGAGCCAGGTCGGCCATACGGGGCGATCCCCCAAGCCCCCTTTGTTCAGAGAGAGAGAAAAGACCAACACCCAAGTCCCAAGGACAACCGTGAAGCTTTCTCGTCACCAGGTTCTTCTTCCATTAGATTGCAAACCCCTTGAGGACAGGGTCTGTGTGTCTTTTTTGCTCATATTTGTATTCCCAATGCTCAGCCCAGTGCCTGCACACAGTAAGCACTTAATACTTGCCTAGTCCTGTCTTGTCTCATACACACAGCTCTATTTGATCAGAGACAAACTAAGGTCCAAACGGAAGCCTGGTGAGCCTCGACCCGGGCCATCCCCAGTCGTCCTGATCGGCCACTGGATCCGGCCCCCCTCTCCAAGGGGGCATTTCAGCTGAGTCTGGAAGCAGAGGTCTCCAAAAAGAGGCTAGTGAGGAGGGGAAGCGACCAGCCACAGGGAACAGCCTGTGCACAGGTGAGAACATGGACAGCGGCCAGCAGGCTCCTTGGTGGTGGAGCAAAAACTTTGTTGAGGTGAAGGGATGAGGACTTGGCCAGAAAGTTCCGAGAACTTACAAGACTTTATACGATAGAGACAATAACTGATGGAACAGGGGACGATCTAGATCTCCTTCCACCCGGGTCAAGAAGCTTCTCATTTGTCCCCTGGCCCTCCAAATTACTGTAGGGAACAATCGCCTGTCCTTGTTCTGAATTCCCAGGGTTCCCAACCTTCTTGAACATGATGTAATGGGCCCTGACTTGGAGGATGCCCTTGGGTAGCTCTGGTGGAACAGTTCCAGAGAGCCCATCTCCCAAGAACAGGCGCTGAGTCACCGGCCCCTTCTGGGAAGCGCGGCTCTCCTCTTCCGGGCCTGTCACTTGGGTCGAGCTAGAAAGTCTCTGCGGTCCCTCCCTTATGGGATCTGTGGCAAAGATCTCCGTCTCTCTTTGATTGGGGCCCTCGGGAAAAAGAGGAAGAGGGGAGCGGAGGCTGAGTAAGGGACAGAAACCTGCCCTGCCTGCCCACACTTCAGAGGCAGCGGAGTTCTCTGAGCTTTTAGATGAATGGTTTCATAAAACTATGTGACCTAACATTGAATTAAATTCCCAAGGATTTTATAAGCTCCTGCTTTGTATCAAAGGGAGGCTCTAAAGGCGGCCGGGAACCGAGGAGCTCAGAGCTTCCATTCCATCCAAACTCCATGCTCAGAATCCAGGCAATCATCCAGAGGACCTAACATTGAATAAATCCACAAGGATTTTATAAGCCCCTGCTTTTTGTATCAGACTCTGTGCTAAGTACTGAGGCCACAAAGGCGGCCGGGAACCAAGGAGCTCCCAGAGCTCCCATTCCATCCCAAGAGAAGGTGGGACATCCAAAGTCCTTACACGGATTGCAGACAATCATGGGGGGGGGGGGCACGAGGCAGGGCCATAGTAGCTTGGGGGAAGGGCCTCTTCTAGGAAAGATATTTTATAGGAGGCAGTACTTAGACCAAGTTGAACAATGTCAATACTAAAGACATCATGACGTGATCTTGCCTGAGATGTGGATAAAGAAGATGTCAGATCACAGCTGGGAACTTTGTGAAATGGTTTTTTCTAAGGCAGTGTGTGTGTGTGTGTGTGTGTGTGTGTGTGTGTGAGAGAGAGAGAGAGAGAGAGAGAGAGAGAGAGAGAGAGAGAGAGAGAGAGAGAGAGAGAGACAGAGAGACAGAGAGAGAGACAGAGAGAGAGACAGAGAGAAACAGAGAGAAACAGAGAGACAGAGAGAGAGAGAGAGAGAGAGAGAGAGAGAGAAACAGAGAAAGACAGAGACAGAGAGAGAGAAAGAGAAAGAGAGAGAAAGAGAGAGACAGAGAGAGAGAGAAAGAGAGAGAGACAGAGAGAGAGAGAGAGAGAGAGAGAGAGAGAGAGAGAGAGAGAGAGAGAGAGAGAGAGAGAGAGAGGAGAGAGAGAGAGACAGAGAGGAGAGAGACAGAGACAGAGACAGAGAGAGAGAAAGAGAGACAGAGAGAGAGAGAGAGAGAGACAGAGAGAGAGAGAGAGACAGAGAGAGAGAGAGAGAGACAGAGACAGAGAGACAGAGAGAGAGAGAGAGAGGGAGAGAGACAGAGAGGGAAGAGTGAGGGGAAGAGGGAAAAAGACAGAGATGAAATGTAAAACTGCTCTGCGTCCTTCTATTTATCAGTTCTTCCTCTGGAGGCAGAGAGCAGTTTCCTTCTTAAGGCTTTTGTAGATGATTTTGAGTATTTACAATATTCAGAATAACCTGATTGCTCAAAGTCATCCTTAAAACAGCACTGCTGTTAGCATATACAAAGTTTTCTTGGTTCTGCTCATTTCACTTTTCTCTCCTTCCTGCAAGTCTTTCCATGTTTTTCTAATACCATCCTGCTCAGCATTTCTTATAGAAAAGAGTGTTATTACTATTAGCCATTCCCCGGTTGCCGGCATCCCCTCACTTTCCAGTTCTTCACCACCGCAGAGAGAGCTGCTAAGTATTTTAGCCCAAACGGGTTCTTTTCCTTTTCCCTCGATCACCTTGGGAAACAGACAGTGGATTATTGGAACAAAGGGAATTGACAGTTCGATAACTCTTTCAGCAGGATTCCAGGTTGCTCTCCAACATGGTCGATCCGTCCACGTTCCACAACAGTGTCTTAGTGTCTGTGCCAGAAAATGGAATTGTCTTAGGAAGATTGGGAAGGTCACCTGGCAGGATGAGGTACCAGATGCTGAGCCTCTTTCTCAAACTAAACTGCCAAGAATTTGAACTCTGCGGCAGAGGCAGAGCGCGCTCCAACGGGCTGGCCGTGAAGCCCAAATGCCAAATGTACTTTTGCCTAAAAGGTTATTTTATTGAAAATTCATCCGTGGCAAGTGCTCATGGGAAAGTTGGAAGTGTCTCTCTAACGCACTCTGATGGTGATCTCTAACGCACTCTGTTGGTGAGACGTGGGAGATGCTGGCACAGGGCAGCCCATCATGGCGTGCCCTCGTCTCAGAAGGTGTCAGTGGAATCATGGTTGTTCAGAGGGGACATGAGATGGCCCAGCTTGGAGCCCTCTCCATCCAATGCTCAGACTGACTCTCCGTGCCTGACCTGGGGCAGAGCCTGCCAAGCCCTCGCTGGTCCGATCAGCCACAGCCGGACCCCTGGACCTTGACCCCAACATCATGAAGCCATCAGTCCTCTCTGAGCACATGGGGCAGAGACTACAAGCTCCTTCTTTCCATACTCTGCAAGTTCCTCTCCCAGGCTTGAACCATCTGGTAGACCGCGTGGCCCACCTCCATCTCCAGCAGCTGATGTTCTGCTGGGAGCAAGGACCCAGACCTCTGGCCCTTCTAGACAAAGGGACTGAATCTCACCAGGGAAAGCTAGGAGACCACAGGGAGAAAGCCGGCATCCCAGCATCTCTGAATGAACAGCATTCACCTTTGCCATGGCCCAGTCAGGGCCTTGGGCTCCTAGTAATCAGCCAGTGGTCTCTTTCTCTCACTGCCCCCTTTCTCCCATTATACTATCTCTCTGGGGGTCCATCAGTGACTCTTTAAGGATACCCCCACTAACAACCTCCTCAATCTCTGTTTATGACTATAATAGACCGACTCCAAATTCTACTGATTTACGGCTTATTGCTGGTGCCCCCCATCATCCCTGGCCACCCCCCAACTCAGAGATCCTGTCTCTGTCCCTGTCACTGCTCTCCCTGTCCACAATGATTCCGAAGTCACTATGACTCCATTCTAGAGAATTCTCTTTAGAGTCCCTTTTACTCCCTTACTTCTTGGGTCTATCATTCCCTCCCTTCTTGCTCCCATGTACAGTCCCCTGTATGACACCTCTCACCCCTAGGCTGATTCTAGAATGAATGGCAGGCAACCAAGAGAAAAAGCTGACGGAGCTTCAGGGTATCCAGACCTAAGAGGATTCTGGGAACCTCCATGGTCCAGACAGACCAGATTATTCTCAGCTTGAAGGACCCAGAGAGTGCAGGTTGGTGGGAGAGGATTAACATGGCACTTGTCCTAAGGAATGGAAGGGACAGCTCAGAAGTAGCTTAATTATTTTCTCCTTGGAAATTAAGCAGGAAATAATCAACTTATATTGGATGTACACTAATACTGAAGGGAAGGGAAGAGAAGAGAAGGGAAGGAAAGGGAAAGGAAAGAAAGGGAAGGAAAGGGAAGGGGGAAGGAAGGAAGAAAAGGAAGAAAGGAAGAAGGAAGGAAGGGAGGGAGGGAGAGAGGGAAGAAGAGAGAAGGAGGGAGGAAAGGAGGGAGGGAGAGAGGCATTTGGAAAGCTTCATAATATATTGCTCTAAGAATAACTTCTCTAGAGTATTTCTTATCTGAAGAGACTAGCTACAGTATTTTAAAATTAAGGCCAATTCTGCCCCAGAGGAATAAGTGGGGAATATTGAACCTGCTGGGTACTCCGAGGGAGCCTGGGGCCACCATCTGTTCCTGTACCCGGCACAATGTCACCCAGTACAGAGATGTTTAGCCACAGAGGCTCTGGCCGGAGACAGCCAGTGGCCACCGAACTATTAACCTTCTACATGTCAGGCCTGCTTTAATGGGGGGGGGGGGCGGCAGATGCAAAGAAGCCAGGGTTTCTGAGAAGTCCCAAACAGGACAAACAAAGCCTGGAGGGTTTAAGAGACTCCACTGAGTCCCTTGGGAAAGCTCCTGGGTTCCATCTTGGAAATGATCTTCGATCTTGCACCAATCTCTCTTTTGAATTATTGTCCTTTTTCCCCCCAATTTTCCCCATCTGAAGGTTGTACCCCCATTCATGCTTCCCCCAAGGGAAAATCAGACAGTGCTCATTCCTCAATGTTTACTCCAAAGGGAAGGCCCTCAGCTTCTACTCAAGCAGCTAAACTAACAACAGATTGTCCTAGAGAGAAGGAGCCCCAAGATTCCCACCAGAGGCCCCGGCCCACAATTCGGCTCCCTTTCTACCATCAGTGACTCATCCTTCTGCCCCCAGGGGCCTTTAAAGTCCTCCAGAACTGGGTGATATTTAAGGTGAAGATCCCTAAACAAACTGAAGAGTCAAGAATCCCTCCCTTTAGGCAAAGCCCAGCTCCCTTGGGAACCAAGTCAATCTTGCACACTCCGGGCGCTCTGCTGTGAACAGCCTCTCATTTCTCCTTAGAGATCCCGGCTCTCCAGCCCTTCAGGACTCACGGTACCGTGTTCTTCAGCTTCCCAGCTTTGCTGCTCTGGCCCAGGAGTAACTCAGGCCTCTCAGCTCTGTCTCTCCAGGGCCGCTTCCAGCCCTCGGGTTCAGCAGCTTCCAGCTTGGATGAGGAACTCTTCACTGCCAGGGCCATCAATCATCCCCGACGTCCCAGAGACCTTGGGATTGGAGCCTTGAGCTCCGGATTCCTCAAGAGTCCATCCCACAGACTTCCAGTGCTGGGTCCCAGGGGTCTTTTCCTGTCCAGCCCCCCAAAGTTTGTCCTCTCCATAGGATCATGGCTTTAGAACCATCTGACCTCTCCACCTCAGTTTAGAGGTGAGAATGACGAGTCCAGGAGAGGTGAGGGTTTTCCCCAATTCTCTGGAGATTTGTTTTCCCTTCTAAAGGCCTAAAGCTAGTCCAGGTGTGGGAATGGATGAGACAACTTCTCAGTTGTACAGGAAACGGGAACAAAGCCTGGATATATCTCTAGATGCCATAGGAAGTCTGATTGGGCAGGCTGAGGTGGCAAAGGGATAGAGTGCTCAGCCTTAAAACAAACATTTATTAATCCTGAGGCTCCAGGTAAATCATTCACCACTGTGTGCCTTAGTTTCCTCAACTGTAAAATGGGGACAATAATGGAATCTATCTCCCAGAGTAGTTGTAAGGATCAAATGAGAAAAATATTCATAAAGTGCTTAGCACAGTGCCTAGAACACAGCAGGAACTTAACAAATGTTTGCTTCCTTCCTTTTGTGTGGGCTAGACAAGAGGTGTTCAGCCTCAGCTTAGGTCTGTTCCATCCTCCCCCGCCCCAAACTGGTCAGATGAGGATATCTGAGGTGTAAAGGGTCTGAAGGACATGAGACTTATTGCCCAGTGGGCATCCTGGCAGCCTCCACAGAACTGCTGATGGCAGCACCTGTACTGGGACCCCAAACAGATGGGCTATATTTTGAGGGCTCTCCCAAGGGCCCACCCGAGGGGGGAACTCTCCTAGGGATTCCAGCAAAAGGACCCCCGGGTGCACTGAGACACCCCACGACCCACTCCTTCTCTAGCCCTGAGCCCACACTCCCTTGATCTCTTTGTGACCTTGGAGTATGGACCATCAGCCTTTTGGCCAGACGCTTGTACCAGCTGTTCTTCCCCTGCCATCTTGGAAGATCCTCCTTCCTAAAAAAAAACAATTGTCTAGCTGATGGATGAGATCATGCATTCTCATGGTGGAAAGCACCCCAGCTCATGATACGTAAAATGAGAAGGACTCCTCCAACCCTCGGGGCTAACTGCAGAGTCCTGAAAGAATAGGATAGCCACACTCTGGACCAAAGTCATCAGGGCAGAAGGGTGTTGGGAGCAGGAATCCCAGGAGTCTACACACGCTACAATTCTTATTCAACAGAATTGATAGATCCCGATTATATAACCCGAGGAGCTCCAGTGAGATATGGCATTTGTTTTTGTAAGGTCAGGAAGATCAAAGAAAAATTAAGACTATTGAGGACGGCATTTCCAACACTCTTGTGATGGAAAGAGCCATCTGTAGAAACAGGACTGTGGGGACTAAATGCCAATCCCAACAGAGGATTTTCACCTTTTTTGTTGTTGTTTGCTTGCTTTTTGTTTTCCCTTTTTGCTCTGATTTTTCTTGCGTAGTATAATAATTATGGAAATGTGTAGAGAAGAATTACACATGTTTAACATATATTGGATTACTTGCTGTTTGAGGAGGGGATGGGAGGAAGGGAGGGAAAAATTTGGAACACAAGGGTGAATGTTGAAAACTTTCCATATATATTAAAGCTTTTTATTTATAAAACATATGCATGGGTAATTTTTCAACATTGAGCTTTGCAAAAAAAAAAAAATCTGTTCCAAAATTTCCCCTTCTGCTCCCCACCCCCTCCTCTAGATGTCAGGTAGTCCAATATATGTTAACTATGTTACAATATATGTTAAATCCAATATATGTATACATAGTTATACAGTCATCTTGCTGCACAAGAAAAATTGGATCAAGAAGGGAGGGGGAAAAAAAAAAACCTGGGAAAGAAAACATAATGCAAGCAAACAACAATAGAAAGAGTGAGAATGCCATGTTGTGGTCCACACTCAGTCTCCCCCTCCCAGCTCTCTCATTGGGTGTAGATAGCTCTCTTCATCACTGAACAAGTGGAAATGGCCTGAATCTTCTCATTGTTGAAAAAAGCCACGCCATCAGAATTGATCATCATATAGTCTTGTTGTTGCCGTATATAATGATCTGTTGGTTCTGCTCATTTCACTCAGCATCAGTTCCTGTAAGTCTCTCCAGGCCTTTCTGAAATCATCCTGCTGGTGGTTTCTTACAGAACAATAATGTTCCATAACATTCATATCCCATAACTTACTCAGCCATTCTCCAACTGATGCACATCCACTCAGTTTCTAGTTTCTTGCCACTACGAAAAGGGTTGCCACAAATATTTTTGCACTTATGAGCCCCTTTCCTTTCATTAAAATCTATTTGGGATATAAGCCCAGGATCAAAGTTTGATAACTTTTTGAGTATAGTTCCAAATTGCTCTCCAGAATGACTGGATCAGTTGACAATTCCACCAACAATGTATTAGTGTCCCAGTTTTCCCACACCCCCTCCAATATCCCTCATTATCTTTTCCTGTCTTCTTAGCCAATCTGAGAGGTATGTAGTGGTACCTCAGTTGTCTTAATTTGCATTTCTCTGGTCAATAGTGATTTGGAGCACCTTTTCATATGACTAGAAAGTTTTAATTTCTTCATCTGAAAATTGTCTGTTCATATCTTTTGCCCATTTGTCAATTGGAGAATGGCTTGAGTTCTTATAAATTTGAGTCAATTCTCTATATATTTCAGAAATGAGGCTTTATCATCACAACCTTTGAATGTAAAAGCATTTTCCCAGTTTATTGCTTCCCTTCTAATCTTGTCTGCATTAGTTTTGTTTGTACAAAAACTTTTTAACTTAATATAATCAAAGTTATCAATAATGATCTAACTTTATTTGTGTGCAAAGTGTTTTGTAGTTTTGTTCATATAGTTCCTGACTTTCCCTTGGCAAATAGATTCCCAAACATTTTATACTATGTAGGTAGTTACTTTAAATGGAATTTTTCTTTGTAACTCTTAACTGTTGGATTTTGTTAGTGATATTTACAAATGCTGATGATTTATGTGGTTTATTTTGTATCCTGCAACTTTGCTAAAGGTGTAGATTACTTCTAATAGCTTTTTAGTAGAACCTCTGGGGATTTCTAAGTATACCATCATATCATCTGCAAAGAGTGATAATTTGGCTTCTTCATTATCTACTCTAATTCCTTTCATCTCGTTTTCTTGTCTACTCTTAGAGTTAGCATTTCTAATACAATACTTAATAGCAATGGTGATAGTGGACAACCTTGTTTCACCCCGAATCTTATTGGAAATGGTTCCAATTTATCCCCATTATATATGAAGTACAGTAATGGTTTTTAATAGATGCTACTGACTATTTTAAGGAAAAGTTTTTATTCCTATACTCTCTAGTATTTTTAATAGGAATGGATATTGGATTTTATAAAATGCTTTTTCTGCATCTATTGAGATGATTATATGATTTTTGTTAATTTGGTTACTGATATTGTCAATTATGCTAATAGTTTTCCTAATATTGAACCAGTCCTCCTTGAATATATTTTGAAAACAAAAAGCAATTATAAAAAAAATATTGGGGCTAGGTCCCAGCCCAGTTCCTGGGGAATATAGCCATCATTGACATTTATGGAACACTTTAAAGCTTGAAAAATGCTTTCCATGTCCATGTCATTTATCCTCACAGCCACAAAAGGAAACTGAGGTCTGAAAGGCAGGTGTGCAGAGCTAGGAGGATTCCCAGACCCTGAAATCTAGGTCTTCTCAAGGGCATAGTCATAGCTCTAGTCACATCAGGATGGGATGTCACAGGGCCGGCCCCCTTTGGCAATCCCACAATACAGGTATTACTTAGCACTGAAATTCTCACAATTCCTGGTCAGCCATTTTGAGAATAACTAGCAGAGTGTCTCTAAAGCAGTAGCTATATCCACATTTGCATTTTCCCTGGGTCAATGTTCTTCTGCTCCTTGGCTTGCTTTCTGAGCTTTTTTCTGTTTCTGATGTTAAGGGATTAGAAGAGGGACTTGAGAAGACCCATGGGGTTTCTGCTTCTGGGGTGTCAGATTCAGTACTCTTCACAATAGGGTGACTCTGCTGGGTGCCACCTTAACTGTGACTGTGTGTGTTTCAACCCTCTTGTGCAAACAGCAGGCACTTAATAAATGTGCTCTGAAGTTAGCTGAATTTCAGATATCAGATAGTAGGGACAGGTTCAGTCCCTCAAAAGTCTACCTGAGAAGGACATTTTCATATATTTTAGGGGCAGTCTTACTAAAGCCCTTCATTTTTGGCTTTGAGATTTTCTGAGACAGGAGAAGATGGGAAATGGGCCCCCACAGCCACAGGCTGTAACTCCAGGGTTAAATTTATGACATGCTATTTTTAAGAAGAGTTAGATGGAGAAGAGATGGTTTCATGTATAATCCTCTTTCTCTGTTCTTGGCAGATGGAAATGTTCATGTTTGTTGATATTTTGTCAAGTTCAGAATAACAAAGAAGAAAAGAAAATTGATTCCCTCGATTTCAAACCTGATCTCATGTCATTTGAGTAGATGGAGGGAATTGAAGGGAGGGAAGGATGGTCACTAAATACTGCCTGGAAGTCTCAAGGCAGAAGGTCTTTCCTTTTGTGGAACATCCTCTATACCCAATTCCTCTCCTCTTCCTCTGTTCCTAGATCTAAAATTCACCATCCATTAGGGAAACATGTTATCTTTTTTTTTGTAGCTTCCACATTCAGGGAGTCAGTCAGTCAATAGGCCCTGGGTTAAGTGATAGATAAACTTTTAAGCTGTCAACAATCATTAAGTACCTACTGTGTGCTAAAAACTGGGCTGAGCTAAGCAGTTCCTGCTCTGAAAAAGTAGGTCTGGTACACCCAGAGAAGGAACACTGGGAACTGAATGTAAACTGTTAGCACTACTGTCTATCTACCCAGGTTACTTATACCTTCAGAATCTAGTTCTTAACGTGCAACAAGAAAATTGGATTTACACACATATGTTGTATTTAGGTTATACTGTAACACATGTAAAATGTATGGGATTGCCTGTCATTAGGGGGAGGGAGTAGAGGGAGGGAGGGGAAAATTTGGAAAAATGAATACAAGGGATAATGTTATAAAAAAATTACTCATGCATATGTACTGACAAAAAAATTATAATTATAAAATTAATAAAAAAAAAAAGTGGGTCTGGGCAGCCAGGGAACCAGGTCAGCCATTATGGGGTTATTGTCCAAACCCCAAAGAGCCTCCTTTGTTCACAGGGAGAGCCCAGGGTGGTGACAAGAGGAACACAAAAGGCCCAAAGAAACCACGAGCTGTCCTTGGCATG